>NC_074687.1:15587731-15850231 GCF_029448725.1 Salvelinus fontinalis | reverse complement strand
CCTGTATTGACGCTTTGCCTGTTTGATGGTTCGTTGCAGGGCATAGCGGGATTTCTTGTAAGCTTCCGGGTTAGAGTCCCGCACCTTGAAAGCGGCAGCTCTACCCTTTAGCTCATTGTGAATGTTGCCTGTAATCCATGGCTTCTGGTTGGGGTGTGTACGTACAGTCACTGTGAGCACGACATCCTCAATGCACTTATTGATAAAGCCAGTGACTGATGTGGTGTATTCCTCAATGTCATCGGAAGAATCCCAGAACATGTTCCAGTCTGTGATAGCAAAACAGTCCTGTAGTTTAGCATCTGCTTCCTCTGACCACTTTTTTATAGACCGAGTCACTGGTGCTTCCTGCTTTAATTTTTGCTTGTAAGCAGGAATCAGGAGGATAGAGTTGTTGTCGGATTTACCAAATGGAGGGCGAGGGAGAACTTTGTACGCGTCTCTGTGTGTGGAGTACAGGTGATCTAGAATGTTTTCCCCTCTGGTTACAAATTAGACCACATTAGACAGGTGGAAATGTGTCCTTTGGTCTGGAGTCCAAATTGTCTTTGTGAGACACGGTGTGGGTGAACGGATGATCTCCGCATGTGTATTTCCCACCGTAAAGCATGGAGGAGGAGGTGTTGTGGTGTGGGGGTGCATTGCTGGTGACACTGTCTGTGATTTATTTCGAATTCAAGGCACACTTAACCAGCATGGCTACCACAGCATTCTGCAGCGATACGCCATCCCATCTGGTTTGGGCGTAGTGAGACTATTATTTGTTTTCAACAGGACAATGACCCAACACAGGCTGTGTAAGGGCTATTTTACCAAGGAGAGTGATGGAGTGCTGCATCAGATGACCTGGCCTCCACAATCCCCCGACCTCAACCAAATTGAAGGAGTTCCGCATATGTGGGAACTCCTTCAAGACTGTTGGAAAAGTTAACCTTGATGTTAACTTTTTTTTTTTTGCATTGTTGTTTGCTGTTTTCTTCTGTCTTTCCCTTTTTTCTCTGTAGTTCATTCTCTTGGTTGTTAGTGCATTGGGGGGGTTCTTGGGGGTGGGGAATGGAATTAATTGTATTTTTTTTTTGCAAGGGGGGGACTGTGAGAGGGGTCTCAAATGGTTAAGGGACAGCTATTGGGGAATTGTGGGGGGATCTTGGAGGATTCGGGTTTCACAAGATTTTGATCATGAAAAAGGAAACTATGACATATATTTTATATCACTATCATGCACACACATAAGGATGGCTCTGTTGTGGAAATACGGATACATGTTTGATAGTGTCTTGATGCTGTATTGTTTGTCCTTCATGTTCTAATACTTTAATGTTACCCCTTCCTTGTGTTTTTTGTAATAAATAATAAAAAAATATATATATTTTAAAAGACTGTTGGAAAAGCATTCCAAATGATGAAGCAGGTTGAGAGAGTGCCAAGAGTGTGCAAAGCTGTCATCAAGGCAAAGGGTGGCTACTTTGAAGAATCTCAAATATGAAAAATATATTTGGATTTGTTTAACACTTTTTTTGTTCACTACATGATTCTATATGTGTAATGTCATAGTTTTGGTGTCTTCACTATTATTCTACAATGTAGCTCTGTAATGGTGTATTTTAAAGGTGTTGACAAGCACTTGATAGATGCTGGAGGAATGGCATGTCCTTTACTGAAAGAAGAGAGACACACTCAATAATTATTTAATTATTTAATTTCATACTTATTTAATTGTCACATTTATGAGTTTTAACAATGGGTGGATTGATGCTCCTTCACAACAATGTAATTAGGCTACACAATTACACAGGGGCGAAACTTTCACTGGGGATGGAACATTCTGAAATACATTTTTTGTCCCCCCCAGTTTTATCATTGGAATGTGATACAAAACAGGGCAACGGTGTGCTTTAGGACCATGGGGACGCCTCCGAGAGTGAGGTAGGCTGTTTGGAGTATTTATCCGACTGGATCAAAAAATAAATATATAATTGTCACGGTCGTGTGGAGAGACGGACCAAGGTGCAGCGTGATTGGAGTTCCACATCTTTATCATAGTGAAACTTAAACAAACTAAGAAACAAACAACGACCGTGCAGTACTAAAGTGCTATATGCACTCTCTCGGAAACAATATCCCACAAAGCAGGTGAGAACAGGGAACCCTTACGTATGATCCCCAATTAGAGACAACGATTATCAGCTGACTCTAATTGGGAACCATACTCAATCCCAAAACATAGAAACAAAATTACTAGAACTGGACTGTGAATGCGTACTGGAGGCCTAGTGCGTGGAGCCTTTACAGGTTGCACCGGACTGGTGACACGCACTTCAGGGCGAGTGCGGGGAGCAGGCACAGGATGTACCGGACTGGGGAGACGCACTGGAGACCTGGTGCGTGGAGCCGGCACAGGTGGCACCGGACTGGTGACACGCTCTTCAGGGCGAGTGCGGGGAGCAGGCACAGGATGTACCGGACTGGGGAGATGCACTGGAGGCCTGATGCGTGGAGCCGGTACAGGTTGCACCGGACTGGTGACACGCTCTTCAGGTCGAGTGTGAGGAGCAGGCACAGGACGTACCGGACTGGGAAGGTGCACTGGAGGCCTGATGCGTGGGGCCGGCACAGGTTGCACCGGACTGGTGTCCCGCTCTTCAGCACGCCTGTGCTGCAGCATTCTCATCGCTACCACCTCTCTCCGGAATCTTTCATCAAATTCCTCCTCAGACTCCCAAACAGGCTCTGGCACTCCCCGCTGCTCGACCACCAGCCCCCCCCCCCCCCCCCCCCCCCCCCCCCCTCCTCTGCGACTCCCTCTGCGACTCCCGCCAAGGAAGGGTCTCGTGTCCTCCCATGATCTCCTCCCAGGTCCAACTTATTTTTCCCATCGTTCCACGCTGCTTGGTCCTTGTTTGGTGGGATATTCTGTCACGGTCGTGTGGAGAGACGGACCAAGGTGATTGGAGTTCCACATCTTTATTTGCAGTGAAACTTCTCAAAAAACAATAAACAAGCAACGAAACGTAACCTCAGTGGTGCTACAAGCACATACACAAACAATATCCCACAAACACAGGTGGGAAAAATGGCTACCTAAATATGATCCCCAATTAGAGGCAACGTTTACCAGCTGCCTTTAATTGGGAACCATACAAAACACCAACATAGAAATAATGAACTAGAACACCCCCTAGTCACGCCCTGACCTACAACTCCATAGAGAACCATGGGCTCTCTATGGTCAGGGCGTGACAATAATATTAATATTATGCCCCCCCCACTTCTAAAACCATGTACACATGAATTATTGCACAGTTACCACAACTTGTGACAACCTCCTGCTCTTCTCAGTTCAAAAGGTACATGAATTACAAACTGATTGCACGGTAATTACCAGAAAAAACTAGGCTACTTTGTTCCTCCTTCATAAAAACAGCCGGGAGCTAATCCCAAAAGGCCAGGGTGACCTCACACCTTGTTCCTGGAGGAGGTGGGGTAGTGACAGGTCCTGGGGATGTTGGCACATGGGCCTGTAGACATTTAGTGGAAGTGGGACGTATTGCTTCCAGGGGGAGCTGGGGTCCAGCATCTCCCCATAGACACAAACAGACAAGCTCAGAGAGACTGAGAAAGAGGAAGAGACAGAGTCCTGCTCATCATGAGTCACAGCTGGTGCTGCATGTTGCTGCATGGTGCTGGGTCCCCCATCTTGCTCAACGCTGTCCTCTGGAACGGTTACGCAAGCACAGTGACAGATGGAAAGTGGAAACACTCAGTCTGCTGCCTCCTTCATCTGACTGGAGCTTGAGATAGGATAGAGAGATGGACAGAGACGTCTTATTTGTTTTGACAAACAAATCTATAAAAATAGATAAATTGAGGGCAGCTGTTGAATTTTTCTGTACATGTACAGAACATCAGACACACATGGCTGTGAGGACATGTGGTGTGGCTATGTGGGAGTGTGTGTGGTGCATGATGTTCTTTCTAGTCCACAGACTCACCTTCTGTCTCTTAGAAGATGAATATGGTAAAATATTGATAAGTCAAGTGGGATGAAGGGAATTGTTTGAAAATAAAGTGTTGGATATGCTATTTTGGGACATACAGGCCTATGTAATGTTGTGTCCTGCTGTGTAACCTATTAAACTATGGTATACTGTCCAATGACAATACACTGTACTAAGGTTTTATATTATATTGTGCTGCCATATAATCTAGTGTAGTGGAGAGCTGCTATCTCTCGCTTCAGATTGACTTAACTGTTCAATAGATAACATTGATTGGCCTGAGAGCTAACAATTGCATTCACTCTCATCTGCGCTTCCCATCAATAGTTGTTTATAAGGCAAGGGTGGAAACCTGCAGGCCCTTAACAACTGGCCTTAAATACTCCTGTAACTCTGTGTATTATTTAGGATTTTATTTGGCTGGTATAGGGCAAAGCCGCATTAACGAATGTTGAGCTGAGGTGGAGTGGACATTAATGTATTTGTATGGTAAAGAGGCATTTACTCACTGCGTTGTGTGTCCTATTCAAACTGCAAACTTCATTAGTCCTCCTTTACATCATCTGGTGCTTTTCATTCATTATTCATATAGCTACAGATAAAAAATTATCTAATATTCATATAAACAAGCTTCCAAGAAAGAGACAGATAATATCATGAAGAATTGACTTATACCAAAACGACACATATTTTGATTGAATTTAACTATCTTATTAAAACATGAACCCTAGTGAATAACAACAAGAATAACATTTTCCTGAATCATTATAATAAGATTTTTTCAGAGTGATTGCAATTGCACTAGAATTGTTTATTTTTTTATTATTTAATTGATATTCTTTGCATGTTTTAGTGTTTTCTTGTTAATACTTGAGTTCTGTTTTGTATGATGTAACAACGTGAATTGTCGATCTGTATTATGAAAGAAGAAAGAAAAAATGGTGTGCAAAACTCTCAAAGGGTGGCTATTTTGAAGAATCTCAAATATAAAATATATTTTCATTTTTACTACGAGTCCATGTGGTATTTCATAGTTTTGATGTCTTCACTACTATGCTACAATGTAGAAAAATAGTAAAAAATAAAGAAAAACCCTTGAATGAGTAGGTGTGTCCAAACTTTTGACTGGTTTGTTTGTTTGTCCAACCTTTATTTAACTAGGCAAATCAGTTAAGAACAAATTCTTATTTACAATGACGGCCTACACCGGCCAAACCCGAACGACGCTGGGCCAATTGTGCGCCGCCCTATGAGACTCCCAATCACGGCCAGTTGTGATACAGCCTGGTACTGTATATTAATCCATAAATCTAACATATAATTAATCATGCTTACATTTTTTTTTTTTAAAGTAGATTGGTAGGTCTATAACCCACAGTTCTATCTGAATTTGGTCAGGTCGCCAAAAAAGTTTTTTACCCTTATTTATTTACTACAAAAATGCTAATAACTGACACACAATCCAATGAAGGTATCTATAGAAAACCTACTCAAATCCTCTTCAGTGAATGAATTTAAAGGAAAGCTGCCCAAATCCTCTTAACCAGGACCAAAGGAAACTATTGTGCTTGCCCTGGGAAGAAGACAGAGGAAAGGTAGCTACTGTGGAAGTGTAAGAGAGTTCATCAAAGTGAAAAGACATAAAGGCCCATCAAAGTAACAATTTGCACAGTAGCCAGATTAGGCTATAGCTCAGTGACAATGTCAATGATATATGAGTCCTCTATAATTCTACTGAGAGAAAATGGCTGCTGTTTAAATAGGGATGGCCTTCTCTAGGCCAAATAATCTCATTTAACAAAAGCTCTGGAGGTTTCACGGAGCGTGGATGGGTTGTGGCTGAGGAGCTCCCTAATTCAACCGAACTGAGAGAATTGGGCAATTGAGAATATGTGGAGAATGTGTGGCATTTCGATTTCCTATTAATCCCTGCAAAGGGAACTGAATATGAAAATTATACTTTCTTATTGACTTTTAAGTTGAGCTGTAAAGACTTTTCCCCAAATGGTATGAAATATGTTGAAAGTGAAGAATCTTAAGGTTAAAAAACCTGTGTTCTCTATGTTTACTGTGCTTTTCAGATATAGATGCAGCCAAGGATGCAATGTGCTCTGTCCTTAAACTCATTGAGGTGAAACTTAACCTTGAGAACTTTAGCACATTATCACGTTCAGCAGAAAGAGACAACCTACCACTCAAGTCCCTGTGCTTGGTCGTATTGGACTAAAGGTTTCTGAAGGTCAACATTTAATGGATAGATGTACATAACTGTGAATGGAATCTGAGTCCTGTGTGCTTGTTGTTACCATCGGGATCATTGAACCTTCAGAAACCTTTTGACGAGCAAATAAATAAACACAGACAAACAAACGAAGAAGAATACTGCAGCACCTGGGATTATTTCCCAATATCTCATGTAAAAGAGGAGGGCATTAGAAGGAAATGTCCTGCCATTACGGGGTGATCTTGGTTTCATTCAATGAAGATAATGAAGCGGAGGAAAATCATAAATACAGCAATGATATCGCAATGTAAAAATAAGGTTAGGGTCTTGTCAATGCACCCGTTTTCATCCCTCACCAAGCAAGGCTACAGTAATGAGATTCCATTCAGGAAAAATTAATAGATGAGGATGTACAGAAATATAATTAATGCTGGAATACAGGAAATCACATCACAAAGACACTGAGACACATAACAATAATGTGTTTTGATATCTAATCATAACCTTACACATCAACCACCTTTACATAAGCAAGACCAATACAAACACTATGTTCTTAATCCTTGTGGTATCTAAATATACACTGATACATTCCATTTATTACAATAGCTTCCAATAGCTATTTATCCCACTTTCTAAACCTCACTCTGTACTGTTAATCTTCTGAACAGTAATCTGTGGTCTAAAATAAGAAGCCAGGCTTGATCCATGAGGTAATCAATTCAGACAGAGTGCTGCAGGACACAAGCTATATTTAGACTTCCTAAAATGGAGGAATTTTAAATACCAAAGACCCCTGCTTACCTGGTGCAGATATGGCCAGAGACAAGGCAGGAACAATAGTGATTCTGTTAATGAGACAAAAACAAGACAAAAACATTTATTATGACACTTGCAATCATATGCGAACCACAAGAAAAAACAACAGGCCTTATACACAACCTATGTTTTCTTTTTGTTCTTTCAATTTTTTTCTCACTTCATAGTGACATTCTAACGCTGAGTGAAGTAAAGCAATAGGAGAGCTTGACGGTTGTTCTTAAAAACAGATCATTTCACACCAAGAATCTCTGACCTACAGAATACTCCCACTACTCACTTTCTAAAGCTTCAGAAGATTGATCTCTGTAGCTCGAGTTTGCAGAGCATGGTGCAGAGCACACCAGGACAGTGGGTTCAATTCTGAAGACCACCTATACATACAATATATGCATGAATGTCTGGGCTCTGCCACAGCCACACGAGGCTGAAGAAGTGGGACAGGCTCTACCTTTGGGGGTAGTCACGGAGTCAGCCTTTGAAGTGCGTATGTGGTTTCATTTCTATGTACATGTGTTAACTTAAGGATCCCAAACTTTTTTTCAATTTTCGCCGAAAATGACACCCAAATTTAGACATCCCCATACATGGGTTCGGTTTGCTCGTAGTAGAACAAGGCTAGGCGAAGTGAACGTCTGTGCTTGCATAATCCCTTTTTCTGTCTGTCCCTCTTGAGACACCGTATCAACAACATTACACTTCCTCAACTGAAGAAATCTGTAATTCATTTTGACATTTTTGCTGAGGAGTTCTTAGTCACGCAATTTTACATGTAACTAAGATGTTTGGTGCAGTATTTCTCAAGTGAAAAAATGTACATGAAAACTAGTTGTCTGTCGTTGAATGAAAAGAAACACTTCATTGATTGTTGACCAATCACTGACGAAGGGGCGTAGACTTCGGCTACCAAACTTCGACAAGCCACAAGAAATAAAATGGTGTCCTCGAACAGCCGGAAAAAAACAGGCCGAACGCTGCAACACACCAAAACGAACATCATAATATATGTTTAGGGATCTATTCAATCTGTAAAGCTGAAGTGTTACAGATTCCGCAATATAAATTTAAAGGTACTTTCCAATTGAGCTGACATATGCAGCGTTTATCATGAATGCAGTCTCCGCTAAAGCGGAGAGATTGCCTTTCAATTTCAATCACGCAGTAAAGAGGAACTTCCGCGATGCGGATTGAAAAGAGCCCTTAGCATGAAGAACGGAAGAAGAACGAGAGAGAAGGCGAGAAATCTGTCTACATATCCACACAGCCAAAACCCACCTGTGAACAAAAACACCTTCATAGAGAGATCCTGCTGTGATGTGATTCAGTTAGAAGTGATCCTCTACCCAGGAGCACCAAGGTAACAGGATGCCTCACACATACAGCAGGGAGAAAAACAAAGCCATCATAAAGGAAGAGCCTCGCCAGACCTCATGAGTTGGTGTGTGTATGTGCACTCCAAAATTATGTCCTTCAGGTTCTTAAAAATGCTGCTGTTGTGGCATGGATCCAAGGACTCAGGGGGAGAGGTAACCTGCTAGTTCCTATTAACATTTTCTCTTCAAGTTAACTTAAAGCCGGAACCATGGGTGGGTCACCACTGGTGGAGTATGTGTGTTTGTGTGTGTGTGTGTGTGTGTGTGTGTGTGTGTGTGTGTGTGTGTGTGTGTGTGTGTGTGTGTGTGTGTGTGTGTGTGTGCGTGCGTGCATCCATGTGTGTGTGTGTGCGTGCGTGCGTGCGTGCGTGCGCGGGTTAGAGTGTGACGGCTCTATCTACTGGCAATTTCACATATTTCTATTTATAAACTCCGTTCAGAGAGCAAGAAGCCCCATTTCCTGCTGTTTCATTGTGGAGGAGAGAATAATGACTCTCCAGAGTGTCATCATCTCATAGACTTTCTCCAGAGAATTGCTCTCTTCCTCCTGTTTGAAGACAGGGAGATAGAGAGAAAGAAAATCAACAGTCCTTTTCACAAGAGAGTAGAATTGTTTATAGAGTGCACATATATCAACGAGCAGAATAAAGCCACTTGACGTAGGGCTCTATTCAATCAGATCCGCTATAGCCAACATCCACTTAGCGGTTGTTTTGGAGGTGTCGATGTCGAGTTAGATCTGTCAAATACACAAGCGGCTCCTGGCATAGCTAAAGCGGACATTGGCCATTGGCTGCACGGAGTCGCATTAAGAGAAATCCCATGCAACCTTGTTTACAAATTTAAAACGCTGGAATGTGAGATGTAATCTACACCTTTATTAGGCTGATAGAAATCCTCATTTAATTTAATTATTTAAAATATGAGGGTCATTATTTTTATTTCTATACTTTCTTGTTCTGAACTTCCAACTTGAGTGGGATGGGTGTGGTTGCGTGACAATAACCAAGAACAGCTGCTCACTGATTTCACAGTTCCAACGCAGTTACACCTCGGACACCGCCAAAACATCAGCTATGCGGGTGTCGGCTATCCCCTGTTAACGCAGGATCTGATTGAATCTAGGCCTTTATTGTACTAGCCATCACTCAGCAGAGATGGAAAAAGTACCCAATTGTCATACTTGAGTAAAAGTAAAGATACCTTAATAGTAAATGACTCAAGTAAAAGTGAAAGTCACCCAGTAAATTACTACTTGAGTAAAAGTCTGAAAGTATTTGGTTTTAAATATACTTAAATATCAAAAGTAAATGTCATTGATAAAATATACTTAAGTATCAAAAGTAAAAGTATACACTACCGGTCAAAGGTTTGGGGTCACTTAGAAATGTCCTTGTTTTTTGAAAGAAAAGCTATTTTTTGTCCATTAAAATAACATCAAATTGATCATAAATACAGTGTAGACATTGTTAATGTTGTAAATGACTATTGTAGCTGGAAACGGCAGATTTTTTAATGGAATATCTACATTGGCGTCCAGAGGCCCATTATCAGCAACTATCCCTCCTGTGTTCCAATGGAACGTTGTGTTAGCTAATCCACATTTATAATTTTAAAAAGCTAATTGATCATTAGAAAACCCTTTTGCAATTATGTTAGCACAACTGAAAACTGTTGCCCTGATTAAAGAAGAAATAAAACAGGCCTTATTTAGACTAGTTGAGTATGTGGAGCATCAGCATTTGTGGGTTCGATTACAGGCTCAAAATGGCCAGAAACAACTTTCTTCTGAAACTTGTCAGTCTATTCTTGTTCTGAGAAATGAAGGCTATTCCATGTGAGAAATTGCCAAGAAACGGAAGATCTTGTACAACGCTGTGTCCTACTCCCTTCACAGAACAGCGCAAACTGGCTCTAACCAGAATAAAAAGAAGAGTGGGGGGCCCCGGTGCACAACTGAGCAAGAGGACAGGTACATTAGAGTGTCTAGTTTGAGAAACAGACGCCTCACAAGTCCTCAACTGGCAGCTTCATTAAATAGTACCCGCAAAACACAAGTCTCAACGTCAACAGTGAAGAGACGACTCCAGGATGCTGGCCTTCTAGGCAGAGTTCCTCTGTCTGTGTTCTTTTGCCCATCTTAATCTTTTCTTTTTATTGGTCACAGTCTGAGATATGGCTTTTTCTTTGCAACTCTGCACTCACTCTGTCAGTGAGTGAGTGCGTGCATGAGTGTAAGAGAGCAAGAGAGAGAGAGCACACCTCAAAGCAGAATAGCCAACACATAGAGACTAACCAGGGGGGAGAGAGCTAACGAAGGACGCCGATTCAATGTCATGCAAATGTATTGAGGGGGAACTCCTGTGGCTGACAGGACAGAAAAGGTCAGAGAACTAAACGTTGGGAGGCGAACAGGTCCAGTCAGGTCCGATGACCTTGGTCCATATCCAACTGAGAGATGGTCAACCTAATGAGGTTGGTGGAGTGACTGATTTGGAGGAGGAGGCAGTTTCCCCTTACACACTGACTGATATGAGGTCAGATTTGCGTTTCTGAGTAGGATGAAGTTGCACGCGATCAATGCCTTCATTACCACTGATTGATGAAAGGACTGGATAGGTTGACACACCATGTTGCTTTCACCTATCATGTTTAGCTATATCAGTGAATGTGGAAGAAAGGACACAACGAAAGGAAAAAGGTTACAACTCTTTAGACAGAGCTTCTACTTTAAAGAGAGGAGAGGAAGACACTGCATGTTTAAAAATAGGCTCTTGACTTAATCTTCCTGTAACTGTTTGAAATAACTGTGCCCAAACAACAACAGATGAATGTGGATGATTCTTTTCTTTAGATTACCTGCCTAGAAAAACATAATACAAGGCTGAAAGCTCCTAGTCTGGACTCTCCAGACAGTATCTAATATGTGATATTGAGTGCAGCTACTGCATGTGGCAGTGAGATTAAAGGTCCTGAACTGTGAATTGGCTTGGTCAGCATCTGCGGCCAATAGAAAACAATAAAAACAACACATCATAGACCATCTCTTGGGACAAAATAATCAGCAGCTTGGCTACCAGTCTGTTGGTTTTTCAGAGCTCTAGGTCCTACTGTATTCAATCAAAAGCTGTCACTGGGTTTATGAGGTAAGACTAAAACTTATTTTTCATAGACTAAGACTGTTACATTATAACACACCTTATCTCCTTACTCCCACCCACCCACCCATCCGCTCACCCACCCATCTCCCCACCCGCCCAATCATTCCTGACAGACAGGATCAGATTGATGGCCTTTATCACACACAAATAAGAGAACAGAAGGAAACACTATGGCGCTGCTCCCACTGGACGCCATCACTCATCCCCAGCAGAGGTTTATACACTCTTGTCATATAGCATTGGAGAGGGGGAGACATACACACAGAGGGACAGAGAATGGAGGAGTGAGAGATTGAAATGGAAAGGGAGTGATTGTGTATATGGGGTGGGGGTGAAAAACAGATGTGTGAGAGGTGAAGAGGATGAGAAAAAAGAACTAGAACAAAGAACACCCTCTCTCTCTCCCAGCCACTAAGCTGCAGTTAGTACACCATGTACGTACAGTGAATGAGGTTGACTTTGACTGACGGGTATGAGTAGCCCACATGAAGGCTTCTCTGGGAACCCTGGCATACCCAGGCCCTCTGGAAAACCAAATGCCATCCCACATGGAGCTTAGTCTGCTGACTAGGGCACAACTCCATGATCCTCACAGAGCGCAGTGTGCCAAGGCAGAACACAAGGCTGGTGACCATGCACGATTAAGATTACCCATGACACCAGGAGACAGGGAAATATTGTAGCCCCTCAGAGACAACCCAGCTGTTATGATGTAGCCAGCAGGAGTTTATCCTATTGGGAGATATCACTTCAAAAGACAGATGTGACACTGCTTCTCCTCACCCTCAGATAAGGACAAGACAATGTTCCAAGGTGTCTGGGTTTATTTAGTTTAGTTGAATGCACCGGTAGACCAGCAGGGATAATGCACTCCACTGTCTACTTAATGGTGCTGTTCTTTGCTGAGTCGTTGGTTCAGACAGTTGAATAGAAGTGTCTGGGAGATATTTGTCTGCATTAAATGTGTTCACAGTCTGGGGTCGTGCCTGTTCCTTGTCAGCCTGCTACCAACTGAAAAGAGTCAGTCTGGTAAGCTTTTTAGGCGTGACGAATAAGTCAATACATTGCATTTAATGTGAAAAGATATGCATCATGGTATAGCTAGAGCATATAGCTAGGATTAGGGTTGATCCAAGATGTGGAGATGAAGCGAGGGTTTGAGTTGAGCTGGGAGCATGAAGCTACGGTTAGGGTTGAGGCTTAGGGGATGAGCCAGGATGTGGGCATGAAGCTAGAGTTAGGGCCTTAACCCCAGACAACCCCAATGTGTCCCTCTTCCCACTACATGGCAGAAAGGCAGGCTTCAGTAGAAGCCTGACCTAGAGTTAATTTGCTTTGAGTGACATTGGCTGAATTTTGTGCTGGCGTTGGACGTGGGAACCCTTTTTGTCATTCGGGTCAATATCTCTGCGTCATCTAATTTTGATTGGACTGTGTCATCCAATCACAGTGTCAGCTGGCATTTGGTTTTTAATGAAGACCGTTATCTTAAGTCTGGAGTTATCGTTGTCCATAATTAATACCTTACCTGGCCGATGTGACTTCTTTTTGGGGAGGTTGGCCAAATTTGTATGCATTCATTGTCATTATTATTTTATACTTCAAGGCTATCCATATCAGATGCGTCTTCTAGTACCTCCGGAGGTGCTCAGGAAAATCTAACCACAATCTGTTCACAATGTGTCTTTTGATTGTCTACACCTGTCGACAAATGGGCACAATCAAAATGTGTACAAGATCAGGACAACAGCCGCATGTTAGAACCATGTATAAACGGGCTAGAGGGAAGGAGGGCAGAAGAGGGGCGATTAGAGGAGAGAGGCGATTAGAGGAGAGAGAGACATGTCTCTGTCAGGGGTCTTTCACCAATTTATCCAGTGCAGCTTTTTTTTCTTTTACTGTAAAGGCTTCAAAGCAGTGCCTTCGATGATGGGCGTTAGGGATTGTGTGTGCGTGCCAGCATCATTCTTTACAGGTATAAATTCAATGCGTCTGCCAGGGGTCTTTGTATGATTAAAGTCAGCTTTTGATATTTTTAACACTGACAAGCCAACCTATGATCAAGGCTAGAGGGGAACATTGCTAACTGAACCAAGGCTGTATGTAGAATAGGTAATTCAATGTTCAAACATGCAACTTTCCCTGAACAGAAAACACATGCGCATCATCAGGTATACTATATGTATTTTACATGATACCCAAAGCATTTGTTCACCTTCATGTTGTTGTGTTCAATCACCTTCACATAGAAATAAGACAATTCATGCATTTTACATCAATAGCTTTTTATGCTGGCAGCCACTGTCACATGTATGAAGCCATGAGAGACACACCCCTACCTTTAAAATATGGGAACATCTCCATAATTCTTGTGTTGTTCTTGCCTTCCGTCTACCCATATTCTTATCCCAAGCTTGAACAGGTTTATGAAGGACAAATATAGAGTGTCCTTATATCAGGACCAGGCAGTCCAATATTCAACTGCCAGCTCTGGAAAAATATCATGGTGTGTGTGTTTTGAAGCAGTAAGTAAACAATAACAGACCCTACATCGTTTTCATCTTCCTTCTCAACATTTAAAGAAACGTCCAGCAACAGAGTGGCTGCGGATCCGACTTTTCTGGGCCCATCTTCCTGACAGCTAAAGGTCCCGAAGCTTCTGCACCCTACTTCTAGAAAACAGGCTACTCTGGCAAATGGTGCTTGTTTAATAAAGTTGCATCAAAGCTGAATAACAGAACCAAATACAATAGCATAGTATAATGACACTGCAAGACAAAAAAAACAACCTCATGAGATTTTAGGATGATTGTGAGAATGATTGCATTTCTCTCGTGGCCAAAACTCAACAGAGCATAACACTAGGCCAAATATGTGCTTTGATAGAAACAAAGCAAAAGGTACGGTACCGTTTTAACACCATCTGCTCTAAAATGTATTTACTGAACATCATTCAAAAAACTGTGGACTGCTTCTAAACAACACTGTACAACTCAAGATCTAAATGAATAACTCCATGAAACCGCGATCAAATGGTTGGTGTTCAGATGCTGAATGGACGTTTCACTGGTAAAACAAATACTTATCATTCACGATCGACAGGGAGAAATGTGAAGGGAGGGTCACCACAAAAATGTGTGAGTAAAGTAGAGGTAAAGAATTTCTAAGCAAACAGCTGGAGGCAGGGCTTTCTCCTATAGATATCCATTTTTATGGAATGGTCTGCCTACCCATGTGAGAGACGCAGACTCGGTCTCAACCTTTAAGTCTTTACTGAAGACTTATCTCTTCAGTGGGTCATATGATTGAAAGTAGTCTGGCCCAGGAGTGTGAAGGTGAAAGGAAAGGCTCTGGAGCAACGAACCGCCCTTGCTGTCTGCCTGGCCGGTTCCCCTCTCTACTGGAATTCTCTGCCTCTAACCCTATTACAGGGGCTGACTCACTGGCTTACTGGTGCTCTTTCATGCCGTCCCTAGGAGGGGTGCGTCACTTGAGTGGGTTGAGTCACTGACGTGATCTTCCTGTCTGGGTTGGCACCCCCCCTTGGGTTGTGCCGTGGCAGAGATCTTTGTGGGCTATACTCAGCCTTCTCAGGATGGTAAGTTGGTGGTTGAAGTTATCCCTCTAGTGGTGTGGGGGCTGTGCTTTGGCAAAGCGGGTGGGGTTATATCCTTCCTGTTTGGCCCTGTCCGGGGGTATCATCGGATGGGGCCACAGTGTCTCCTGACCCCTCCTGTCTCAGCCTCCAGTATTTATGCTGCAGTAGTTTGTGTCGGGGGGCTAGGGTCAGTCTGTTATATCTGGAGTACTTCTCCTGTCTTATCCGGTGTCCTGTGTGAATTTAAGTATGCTCTCTCTAATTCTCTCTTTCTCTCTCTCGGAGGACCTGAGCCCTAGGACCATGCCTCAGGACTACCTGGCATGATGACTCCTTGCTGTCCCAAGTCCACCTGGCCGTGCTGCTGCCCCAGTTTCAACTGTTCTGCCTGCGGCTATGGAACCCTGACCTGTTCACCGGATGTGCTACCTGTCCCAGACTTGCTGTTTTCAACTCTCTAGAGACCATAGGAGCAGTAGAGATACTCTTAATGATCAGCTATGAAAAGCCAACTGACATTTACTCCTGAGGTGCTGACTTGCTGCACCCTCGACAACTACTGTGATTATTATTATTTGACCATGCTGGTCATTTATGAACATTTGAACATCTTGGCCATGTTCTGTTATAATCTCCACCCGGCACAGCCAGAAGAGGACTGGACACCCCTCAGCCTGGTTCCTCTTTAGGTTTCTTCCTAGGTTTTGGCCTTTCTAGGGAGCTTTTCCTAGCCACCGTGCTTCTACACCTGCATTGCTTGCTGTTTGGGGTTTTAGGCTGGGTTTCTGTACAGCACTTTGAGATATCAGCTGATGTACGAAGGGCTATATAAATACATTTGATTTGATTTGTAAAGAAACACTAGCGCAGAATGTGATTCAAATCTTCAGCTCTGGGGAAAAGGATCCGGGGGGGGCGGTTACGTACTTAAAGCAATGCAAAATATCCTCTCCAGCAATCAAACTTCCATTACCTTGCGACCCACAAGACCTTATTACAGTACAGTGTATACCTACTCAGTCCACCCACACAGCGATACCCCACTGGGTCACAGCCTTTAGCTCCTGATATGCTGTGGCCCCTGGCTTCAAGGATGCTCAAGGCGAAAGTATCCTTGAAGCGTGTCAAAACCAATGCCACAGTCCACATGCGCAATACAGAGACAGACGGTGCTGGCAACAGGAGGTAACCCTGCTCTGACACAATCCTGTTTCTAAACTTTTAACATAGTACGTATCCACACAGTGGACTAGATGAGGAATTCCTCTGTTGTTTTTGTTGTCATTTGTTGCCAAAGCCATACAAGATGCAGACAACTTTCACATTGTAAGTACCGTACAAGTGCAACAAAACTAAAACAAACATTTCTTTTTTCTTTTTTTTACTCCCCAAGAGAAGCATAAATATTTTACAGAAGATAACAGCGGTCTCGTTATTTACAAGATATAATAAATGTCTTGACAACTCACAATAACTGTTTCTGTGTTCTGAGGGCTAGGGAGTAACAGAGATAGATAAGAATGGAGAGAGAGAGATATGGAGAGGACTTAATTACAATCTTTTAACAGTTTAGTTGAGAGGACACTGCACACACCCATTTGTGTTGTCATATGAAGTGAAAAAGGTTTTTCCCATGACAGTGGCAGACTACACATACACTGTAGCAGGCTCTTATAGGGGAGAGTGAGGAGAAGGAAGAGACAAATACACAAACATGCTGACAACCAGATAGGCAGTAGTTTCGATAACACACACAAAGAATAGAACTCTTACTAGTTCAAAACGAGAGTACTAGAAAGCTTTTATCCAGCTATGCATTCAAAATTGCATGGAAATTAAATGAGTGACATAAGAGGTCCTCCTAACAGCAATGTACAAGCCCAAGTGTTATCCCCTAGCTTCTGATGAGCTAAATTCTGCATAGTGGCCAACTTCCCCATCTCATCTCCCATTCTCAGAAGCACTCAGTAAAAGCCTCTCCTGTAGGGGCAGATGGAAAAGATTTAAAGGGTGAGAGGACTATGACTGACAGCGACTTAACTCTCTCTCTAGCCCAGTGATCCAGGAGAATGATGCCTAAGGGGAATTAGCTGTACCTTTACAGACAGCACAAATTCTCCCAAAACGTACCGGTAAATAGATAGGTCTATCACCCTCTCAAAGAAAAGAGCAAGGTTGGGGGGGTTGTGCATTATGACTAGAGCTAGGCATTCTGGGAGCTGAAGGAGAGTGGTGGGGGAAGAGGAGGTAACTAGGAATCATTGTCTCTCCTTACGGAAAGAAAGTGAAAACAGAGCGAGTAATAATGGAATAATCTGAAGGAACGCCCCCGTGTCTGATCTGAAAAGCATGTTAATGTGTTGCATTTGAACAGACAATACACACTAGCCATGGCATACATAACAAAACAGAGGGAGGAAAGTCAAGATTAGGAGAGCAAAAATTCCCACATTAGTGGTGTGTATGCACATGTGTATATTGGAGCCTTGCCACAGAGAGAGAATCAGAGCTAACAGAGAAGTTGGTGGGCCATGTTGTATTGGAGTATTCGCTCAGTAGTGAGAGGCTCTTCTTGCTGTTCGAGAGGCTGGGGGTGGGGTGTCGAGGTTCAGGGGGAGTGGCTTAGAGTGGCAGCTGGAAGGAGATGTCCACATGAGCCTCCTGAGCCAACGACACAATCTCAGAAAGCTTTACAACCTGAGAGTGAGAAAGAGGATAGTTTAACACAAGCACAGAGCTAAACAGTAGCAGGGAACAATATGAGTTGTCTCATTTCAAAACAAACAAAAAAACTAACAAAGCTAAAAAGGTTTTGATTGCGAGGGGCTGTAATTTCCATGAGGTGGTCATGCCAAGCTGCCACTGTGCTGGCTCACTGATGCTCATCTCTGGAGTAGATCACTCCAAAAACAAGGGAGAGAGATGGTGGGAGTCAGTGAGAGCCCTAAGCCAGACTAGAGGTTGAGGGAGAGTGAGGGGAGAGATAAGAGGAAGGGGGCCTCTGCTCTGATTCAATGCCACTGCTGTTAGCTCCGCCAGAAATCAAAGCTATAAAACTCAGGCTGTGTCACTTCAGCCAGGCAGGATGGCGATGAGCTGCATTTAAACTGTCACTATACCCTGACAGTTCCAATGGACACACACACTACCCTGTTGATGCCCCTTGTCTCAAACACACCCCATTACTCTGGACCCTCACAAACAAAGCTTGACATTCCTTAGTTTCCACATTCACATAGACCAACTGTACCAAACACACAACACCCAAGGTGCTTAGAGGGGCTGAAGGGGGTAGAGAAAGGGAGAGAGGTGTGTGTCTCACCATTCTAGCGGCCTCGTCCAGATCGTCACAGGCCAGGAGCTTCAGTGGGCTAGCAGCGATCAAAGCTTTGGCATCGTCCACTCTAGATCCTGAAACACAGCAGAGCAGCAGTCTCTCTTCAGCCTCTATCTTTTCCAAAGCTCTTTGGTTCTCTTTTATATAGCTTTTAATCTGCAATTTCATCATTTCAGTCCTATTATATTGTGGCAGGTATCCTAGCAGTTGAAAGCATTGGTCGCTGATTTGAATCCCTGAGCCGACTAGGTAAAGAAAATCTGTCAATGTGGTCTTGAGCAAGGCACTTAACTCTAATTGCTCATGTAAGTCGCTGATAGCGTTTGTTATAAATGTGGTCTAGATTACATTTCATATTAGAGTAGGCGATCATCATTGATAAGGACATTTTGCAGAAAGTAGAAAGAGCCTCAATACATGCAAGGCATTGAACATTACATACGGTTCCCCAACTGGTTTTATTTCATCATAATAAATCATATAAAAGACTAAAAACAGGAAATCGGCTACAAGTGATTTTCATTTAGGAAATCTGTTCCTAAGTATTTCCTCGCATAATAAAGGAGATGTGATTGTATAAAAATGTAAGGAAGGTTAAATATTACATCTGTACATCACCTCTTGCGGTCCATTAACAGTCTACAAATTATTTGTAAAACATCCATTCAAGAAAAATGAAAAAAATTCTAGTTGATGATCCCTGGGCTAAATGACTGGAAAAAATAGCTCAAGACGACATACAGTAAAATAGAAGTCTATGATTTGTTTGTGAAGGCAATCATTTTAGTCCAATTACATTTAGTTTAACTGAGTGACCGAGTTCTGTATAAATACACACAATCTATTTGAGTACATCTGGAATAAATCTGAGAGCTACAGGGTCCCACGGCACAGGTTGTGTGTGGAAGTAGTAGAAGAGCCAAATCCTGACAGGCAGCTTGCTCTTTGACCTTTAAAAAGGCCCCGCTCCAATGTTGCCCTGGTGTCACCCCTTCCTTCTCTCCCGGCCCACTGTGTGTGTGTCACTGGGTGACCCGTGACAAAATGTCAGTGCAGTAGCCGATGACTCCATGAGGGAGGTCAGTCTCACCTTGTAACCGTACCACAATGGGGATCTTCAGGTCCAAGTCTGTAACAGCCATGATGATGCCCTGAGCAATGATGTCACACCTCATGATGCCACCGAAGATGTTCACCAGGATGGCCTGCACCTGAGGACCACAAACAGAGATGTTGACCATGAAAACATGACTGAAGATATTGACCGTAGAAACAAGACAAAACCAACCAATCACAAAGCATGATCACAAATCCATAAAGGACCATTAACAACCAAAACCTAAAAATCATATAGCATCAACAGAATCATAAGCATCAACATTACCCAAAAATCTACTACCAGAGAGCTTTTAACCATCTATCAAACATCACACCTCAGGCTATGTAAACTAGCATGTGTACGCCCATAGGTGTTCCCTTAAGTCATCCCCCATTTAAAATCTCCCAGATAAATGTCACCCCATAGCTTCCACCAGTATTAAACCTCACCCCCAGAATGGGCCCTCCTACAGGTATCTCCAGACATGTCTGTCAAGACACACCTACTAGGGGATGCGTCTACTGAAAAGTTTCCTTATACATTTGAAGTCAGATGTTTACATACACCTTAGCCAAATACATTTAAACTCCGTTTTTCACAATTCCTGACATTTAATCCTAGTAAGAATTCCCTGTTTTACATCAGTTAGGATTACCACTATTATAAGAATGTGAAATGTAAGAATAATATTAGAGACAATGATTTATTTCAGCTTTTATTTCTTTCATCACATTCCCAGTGGGTCAGACGTTTACGTACACTCAATTCGTATTTGGTAGCATTGCCTTGAAAATTGTTTAACTTGGGTCAAATGTTTGGGTAGCCTTCCACAAGCTCCCCACAATAAGTTGGGTGAATTTTGGCCCATTCCTCCTGACAGAACTGGTGTAACTGAGTCAGATTTGTAGGCCTCCTTGCTCACACACACTTTTTCAGTTCTGCCCACAAATTGTCTTTAGGATTGAGGTCAGGGCTTTGTGAAGGCCACTCCAATTCCTTGACTTTGTTGTCCTTAAGCCATTTTGCCACAACTTTGGAAGTATGCTTGGGGTCATTTCCCATTTGGAAGACCCATTTGAGACCAAGCTTTAACTTTCTGACTGACGTCTTGAGATGTTGCTTCAATATATCCACATAATTTTCCTTCCTCATGATGCCATTTATTTTGTGACGTGCACCAGTCCCTCCTGCAGCAAAGCACCCCCACAACATGATGCTGCCACCCCCGTGCTTCACGGTTGGGATGGTGTTCTTTGGCTTGCAATCCTCCCCCTTTTTCCTCCAAACATAACGATGATCATTATGGCCAAACAGTTCTATTTTTGTTTCATCAGACCAGAGGACATTTCTCCAAAAAGTACGATCTTTGTCCCCATGTGCAGTTGCAAACCGTTGTCTGGCTTTTTTATGGTGGTTTTGGATCAGTGGCTTCTTCCTTGCTGAGCGGCCTTTCAGGTTATGTCGATATAGGATTCGTTTTACTGTGTATATAGATACTTTTGTACCGGTTTCCTCCAGCATCTTCACAAGGTCCTTTGCTGTTGTTCTGGGATTGATTTGCACTTTTCGCACCAAAGTACGTTCATCTCTAGGAGACAGAACACGTCTCCTTCCTGAGTAGTATGACGGCTGCGTGGTCCCATAGTGTTTATACTTGCGTGCTATTGTTTGTACAGATGAACGTGGTACCTTCAGGCGTCTGGAAATTTCTCCCAAGGATGAACCAGACTTGTGGAGGTCTACAATTTTTTCTGAGGTCTTGGCTGATTTCTTTTGATTTTCCCATGATGTCAAGCAAAGAGGCACTGAGTTTGAAGGTTGTCATTGAAATACATCCACAGGTACACCTCCAATTGACTCAAATGATGTCAATTAGCCAATCAGAAGCTTCTAAAGCCATGACATAATTTTCTGGAATTTTCCAAGCTGTTTAAAAGGCACAGTCAACTTAGTGTATTTAAACTTCTGACCCACTGGAATTGTGATACAGTGAATTATAAGTGAAATAATCTGTCTGTAAACAATTGTTGTAAAAATTACTTGTGTCATGCACAAAGTAGATGTCCTAACCGACTTGCCAAAAGTATAGTTTGTTAACAAGAAATTTGTGGAGTGGTTGAAAAACGACTCCAACCTAAGTGTATGTAAACTTCCGACTTCAACTGTATAACCATGACCTTCCTGAAGGTCCAAACACCAGGAATTCGTAATTAATCCCTACCACTACCCCCATCAAAACATCATTAGTATAAGTTGCAGGCTGCTCATGATCCTGATACCCAGCCATCTCATTCCAGTTGAGGTCAGGGGTTAGAAGTCAGGGTGAAGGCCTGTGGGATACGTGACATGTCTGTGCCTGCTTGTGCCACAGTGAATACCTACTGCAGCTTAATGGTTCTTCAATGACCACCAGAGATGAGAAATGCTAGTTACAGTGACAAGTGTCCCCCACTCTCAGTCCTTACCTTCCTGTCGGAGGTGATAAGTTTGAAGGCCTCCATCACCTGGTGGGCTGTAGCTCCGCCCCCCACATCCAGGAAGTTGGCGGGCGTGCCACCATGCAGCTTGATGATGTCCATGGTGGCCATGGCAAGACCAGCCCCGTTTACTGCACACGCACACAGTGTATAGAATGAATACACAAATAACAGTAGTGATAGAAATATTTTGTTACTACAGTGAACCAAAGCTAGGTGTGTGGTGCAGTGAACCAGTGGTGGGTGTGTTGTGGCACTCACCCAGACAGCCGATGGATCCGTCCAGTCCGATGTAGTTGAGGTCAGCCTTGGCTGCCTGTCGGTCCCTGGCATCCTCCTGGGTCCAGTCCTGCATGTCAAACACCTTCTTCTGGCGATACGCCGCGTTGGAGTCAAAGTTGATCTTGGCGTCCATGCACATCACTGTCAGAGGAACACAAGAGAAAGAGGCTGAGCCAAAGATGGCTGACATCATCATTGGACGACAAAAACAATGACCCTGTAACTTCATTACGACACAGCCAGAGGCAGATATCCGTTTATACTTTGAGGGAACTTTTTGTTATGCCTGGTCCAAGGTGACATAGCTTTACTGTGTAACATTTGTTGGCTGTACTGTACATGTCAAGGATGAATCTGGGTTCAGTGGGTTGAGGTATAGATAAGATAGACAGACAACTACATGGCCATACAGTACATGCTCGTCGAACATCTCATTACAAAATCATGGGCAATAATATGGAGTTAGTCCCCCCTTTTCTGCTATAACAGCTTCCCCTCTTCTGGGAAGGCTTTCCAATAGATGTTGGAACATTGCTACAGAGACTTGTTTCAATTCAGCCACAAGACCATTAGTAAAGTCGGGCACTGATGATTAGGCCCTCGCAGTCGGCGTTCCAATTCATCCCAAAGGCGTTCAATGGGGTTGAGGTCAGGGCTTTGTGCAGGCCAGTCAAGTTCTTCCACACCGATCTTAATAAACAATTTCTATATGGACGTCACTAAGTGCACGGGTGCATTGTCATGCTGAAACAGGAAAGTGCCTTCCCCAAACTGTTGCAACAAAGTTGGAAGCACAGAATCGTCTAGAATGGCATTGATTGCTGTAGCATTAAGAACTCCCTTCACTGGAACTAAGGGGCCTAGCCCGATCCAGCCCCAGACCATTATTCCTCCTCCACCAAACTTTACAGTTGACACTATGCATTGGGGCAGGTAGTGTTCTCCTGTCATGCGCCAAACCCAGATTAATCTGTTGGACTACCAGTTAGTGAAGCGTGATTCATCACTCCAGAGAACGCATTTCCACGGCTCCAGAGTCCAATGGCAGCGAGCTTTACACCATTCCAGCCAACGCTTGTTATTGCGCATGGTGATCTTAGGCTTGTGTGCGGCTGCTCGGCCATGGAAACCTATTTCATGAAGCTCCTGACGAAAAGTTCTTGTGCTGACATTGCTTCCAGAGGCAGTTTGGAACTCGGCAGTGAGTGTCCCGTTCTGCGAGTTTGTGTGGCCTACCACTTTGCGGCAGAGCCGTTGTTGCTCCTAGATGTTTCCACTTCACAATAATAGCACTTACAGTTGACCGGGGCAGCTCTAGCAGGGCAGAAATTTTACAAACTGACTTGTTGGAAAGGTGGCATCCTATGATGGTGCCAAATTGAAAGTCACTGAGCTCTTCAGTACGGGCCATTCTACTGCAAATGTTTGTCTATGGCATATCTGTGTGCTTGATTTTATACACCTGTCAGCAACGGGTGTCCCTGAAATAGCCAAAACCACTAATTTGAAGTGGTGTACACATACACTCTATCACCAAAAGTATGGTTTACTGACGTAGTAGCGTCAAAGGGCCATCATTGGCAATTCCTGCTGTCAATCAACTCTTCTTGTAGGGTTGGTAAATTCAGTCCATAACCACAAAGTCCTTAGAAGTACATATAAGCACTTGAAAGCTTTTCACATTTCAAAGCTAAAATAGTGCCTCTTACTTGACCCTCATCAGCCCCCATACTCTGTCATATATGGCTATGGTGATGACAGTTGGTTGTGCAATAACACCCTCTCTTTCCTTCAGTACTATTGGGTTTAGCTGCCTAATTGGCCCATCACTTAAAAGTACTGCAATTCACACTGTGATTGTTCACTGGGAGTGCATTAGCGAGCATGATTGACAGTGAGTAATAGATCGACGGGAGAAGCCTCCAACCAAGATTTTAACACTGACTGGCAACGCTCTCACCCAGCACTTAACACTTGCGTGACAAACAACATCACTGGGAACGAAAAGCAAGCATGTGTGTGTACCCTGGCCAGAGGCGTCCTCCACCATGGGGTTGATCTCCAGCATGGAGGCATCGTACTTCATGAAGACGTTGTACAGCTTGATTATGTTAGCCGCTGCGTCGTCGATCAGAGCAGCAGGGAAGCCCATCTTCGTGGCAATCTGGAGAAAGAGAAAGCGGAGAGAGAAAATGTTAGAGACCGAAAAAATATATACTTTGGCAACACTAAGTAATGTATTCCCAGCTTGTAAAACACTTTGAATTCAATTGAAGGTGAGAGGACGTGAGGGAGAGGAGGAACAAAATACAATAAGAGGTAGAGTGAATGTGAGAGACAGGAGGTGTCAGTTCATGGAAACACTGCAGGCACATGTGACATGTAGTAAGTGAGATGGCATGTTGAATGAGCATCACAGACTGTATCAAAGTCAACCCTGACTTTGAAAGACATTGTGTGAGGGGATAACTAACATGATTCTGAGGCCTTTTGAGGCTTCTGGGGCCATTCTCTTGAGATAGAAACTCGAGACAAACCAAATATTAATATACAGTAAATGTTGCCACAAGTCATTTGTTTGAACGTGCTCCAAAATAGCTACAAATCAAGAGTTTGACACGCGCTTTGTCTTGTCTGACTAGGTATTTTTACAACCCGATCCCAACTGTACCGAAACAGCCTGTTCCATCTTGATTCCATCCATGATGTCGATTGGCTCCTTCACAATGGCGTCGGGATTCTCCGCCGCCACATCCTCAATGTTCACACCCCCCTGAGAGCTGCCAATCAACACGGGGCCCTGTTCAGAGGGAGGGTCCGATAGATTATTAGTACCAGTAATTTTACACCGTCATTGAGTGGCAAGTGGCAATCAAACTGAAACGGAGCAAATTAATAGAACATAATTCTCACAGCAATATCACAAATTTAACAAAAGATTGAATTGATCCATCGGTCATCAAGTTCTCAATGTACAAATGACCTCAACTAACCTGTATCCCCGCACATTGACTCGGTACCAGTACCCCTGTATATAGCCTCGTTATTGTTATTTTTTATTATTTTTTACTTTAGTTTACTTGGTAAATATTTTCTTAACTCTTCTTGAACTGCACTGTTGGTTAAGGGTTTGTAAGTAAGCATTTCACAGTAAGGTCTACACTTGTTGTAGTCGGCGCATGTGACAAATAAAGTTTGATTTGGAATGACAACTGGTATCTCTAACCTTTTGAGTGAAAAGACCAACTGCATACAGCAGGACAACCAAGTCCCATGGAGCACAAGCATTTCCAACATGTCCATACCCATGTCCTTTACCACTACACCATCTAGTGGTAACATCAACAACAACATTCTTAAATCAAGATTCACACAACTGACCAATCTGTCAAATATGACGGTGTCACCTGTTGTCACCTGAGAGGCGGAGAATGGCCTCACCTGGAAGGATCTCTCCATGGTGATGGCAAAGTAGTACTCCCTACGGGGGTACCTGCGCTCACAGATGAACACCTGGTTACAGATACGACCCTGCTCGCCTGTCTGCTTGGTGTACAGCTTACGGCCAATCATCTGAGAGGAGATGTCCCGGGCCTCCTCTGGCCTGTAAGAAAGGTGAAGAAGAATTGACATTGCCATGGTCAGACAGAGTAGAAATGGGTGCAGTTTGAAAGGAGATGTCTCTGACACTCACGAGTAAACAATCTTCACGCCTCCCTTCAGCCCTCCCTCGAATGTGCCTTTGCCTCGGCCTCCAGCCAACACCTGGGCCTTCACCACCAGATCCTTGGTGCCTGCGACACAGAGAGAGAGAGAGCGACAGTAACTGTTACAGATATGCCGGACATTCCACTTATACACAGAGATAATGTGTGTAACAAACTACACAAAACATTGTCAAACACTGTCTAACAACCATTTTAGCAGAAGCATGTACTCATAAGCCCCTAAATGACTAGACTGTTGCTGTCAAGTTAATCTGTATCCACCACCAAACAAACTGTGTTAGCAATGAGTACTTAGTGAATCGTTTAGTCCTACTCATTAGAAAAGTTTATGGTCATACGCACATCCTTAACTTAGGTGCTGGGCTAATAAAGAATACTAGTAAAGAACAAGAAGGCCCGCACACTGTTTATGCTCCCAATTCACCGCTTTGTTGACAATGTTTCCATCCAAAATGGATCTTCGTCAAGTCAAACAGACTTGTGCTCACATCCCAAAATATACACGTCACTATTCACCACTAAACACACTGGGTGTGGAAACATTTAACATCAATAGTCAATCATAATTAATCAGAGTTACATATGGTCATAAAGGATTATATACAGTTGAAGTCAGAGGTTTACATACACCTTAACCAAATAAATTTAAATTCAGTTTTTCACAATTACTGACATTTAATCATAGAAAAAAATTCCATGTCTTACGTCAGTTAGGATCACCACTTTATTTTAAGAATGTGAAATGTCGGAATAATATTAGAGAGAATGATTTATTTCAGCTTGTATTTCTTTCATCACATTCCCAGTGGGTCAGAAGTTTACATACACTCAATTAGTATTTGGTAGCATTGCCTTTAAATTGTTTATCTTGGGTCAAACGTTTCAGGTAGCCTTCCACAAGCTCCCCACAATAAGTTGGGTGAATTGTGGCCCATTCCTCCTGACAGAGCTGGTGTAACTGAGTCAGGTTTGTCGGCCTCCCTTCTCACACAAGCTTTTGCAGTTCTGCCCACACATTTTCTATAGGATTGGAGGTCAGGGCTTTGTGATGGTCACTCCAATACCTTGACTTTGTTGTCCTTAAGCCATTTTGCCACAACTTTGGAGGTATGCTTGGGGTCATTGTCCATTTGGAAGACCCATTTGCGACCAAGCTTTAACTTCCTGACTGATGTCTTGAGATGTTGCTTTTGTTGTTGCTTTTGCCATTTTTGAAGAGGACCAGTCGCTCCTGCAGCAAAGCACCCCCACAACATGATGCGGCCACCCCCGTTTTTCACGGTCGGAATGGTGTTCTTCGGTTTGCAATCCTCCCCCTTTTTCCTCCAAACATAACGATGGTCATTATGGCCAAACAGTTATATTTTTGTTTCATCAGACCAGAGGACATTTCTCAAAAAATTACAATCTTTGTCCCCATGTGCAGTTGCAAACCATAGTCTGGCTTTTTTATGGCGGTTTTGGAGCAGTGGCTTCTTCCTTGCTGAGCGGCCTTTCAGGTTATGTCAATATAGGACTCGTTTTACTGTGGATACTTTTGTACCGGTCCTGTTGTTCTGGGTTTGATTTGCTTTTCGCACCAAAGTACGTTCACATCTAGGAGACAGAACGTATCTCCTTCCTGAGCAGTATGACGGCTGCGTGGTCCCATTGTGATTATACTTGAGTACATGGTTTGTATAGATGAACGTGGTACCTTCAGATGTTTGGAAATTGCTCCCAAGGATGAAACAGACTTGTGGAGGGCTACAATTTTTTTTATGAAGTCTTGGCTGATTTCTTTTGACTTTCCCATGATGTCAAGCAAAGAAGCACTGAGTTTGAAGGTAGGCCTTGAAATACATCCACAGGTACACCTCCAATTGACTCAAATGATGTCAATTAGCCTTTCAGCAGCTTTTAAAGCCATGATATTTTCTGGAATTTACCAAGCTGTTTAAAGGCACAGTCAACTTAGTGTATGTTAACTTCTGACCCACTGGAATTCTGATACAGTGAATTATAAGTGAAATAATCTGTCTGTAAACAATTGTTGTGAAAATGACTTGTGTCATGCACAAAGTAGATGTCCTAACCGGCTATAGTTTGTTAACAAGAAATGTGTGGAGTGGTTGAAAAACGAGTTTTAATGACTGCAACCTAAGTGTACATAAACTTCCAACTTCAACTGTACATCATGGTGCGAACTACGGGGGTGCAAAGGGGGGGGGCTCAGCTCCCCTGAAATAATGCTAATCTAATCATTCTCCTATTTGTTTAAAATGCAGTGGGAAATATGTTTTACAGTGGGAAATAGGAAAATCTCCCAATGAAACGAACACCCCCAGCTCTCTGTCATGGTTTAAACCATTTATTTCTGTAGCGGCACTGTCCATCCATTAATGGGGGCGGCAGGTAGCCTGGTGGTTAGAGCGTTGGACTAGTAACCGAAAGGTTGCAAGATCAAATCCCTGAGCTGACGAGGTAAAAATCTGTCGTTCTGCCCCTGCACAAGGCAGTTAACCCACTGTTCCTAGGCCGTCAATGAAAATAAGAATTTGTTCTTAACTGACTTGCCTTGTTAAATAAAGGTCAAATAAATTTAAAAACGTTGAATTTCGGCTTTAGCTCCTTCATGCATAGATTTTCCTTTAAAGGCATACTTTAAAATTTGATAAAAATAGCCTTTATTCCAATGCATTCGATTTATCCGTTGATTTATCATTATTTGCTTTTGTCAGTCAGCTGTTTAGAGCGCTCATTGCTTTGTTTTTCAGGTCTACGCATTCTCTGTGACATCCGTGGCCAGAAGTAGTAGCATTTATTTAGAATCATTATTTTCTATCAATACTTGTTTTCTTTCCTGTATCAGCTGATGATGATTGATGATGTCACTAGACAATTAGTCTATAGCTAGACACCATTGCACATCCAATTAATCCAACAAGTTTACATTAATGAAAGTAGGCCTATAGTTAACTCTTTGGGTTAGAAGCATTCAATTTTGCAATGACATAGGCCTACATTATTTGGGATTTATGTGCCCATGAGAACGGTTTTCACAGCGAAACATTACATTTTACGTAGGCATAGTTTCATTTACAGTGCATTTTCAGAGATCTTCAAGACCCATAATTCGTACAGGGTTGATGTTCAATGTTGTAATTTAATTGTAATTTTCATGAAAATGCTTAATAATGACAAACACTCAAATGTCATTAATGTAAGGAAAGAAAGGTAGTATTTTATGTCACACAATCTGTGAACAAGCATTAACTCATGAATTATGGACAACTTTAGGGT
Source organism: Salvelinus fontinalis (assembly GCF_029448725.1). NCBI lineage: Eukaryota > Metazoa > Chordata > Actinopteri > Salmoniformes > Salmonidae > Salvelinus > Salvelinus fontinalis. The sequence continues at coordinate 15,820,853 of NC_074687.1, read as the reverse complement.
GTAAAATGTGCTTTGATTCAACTCATTTAGGATACCTATTCTGCGTGTGTTCATGTGTTTAAAATTGCCTTGGCTGAGAGGATAGGCTACCGGCAGTGGTGTAGGCCTAGTGTAAGGTAAACGGCATTTACCCACCTTGAAAAAAAAATGCACTTGAAAGTAATGGGAGCATGGCCTTTTTCACTGCGACCAGCAATCGGAGTTCACCCACATATTTATTTTAACACGTAAATGTCTACCGGTAGGCCTATTTGAAGTTCATGGTAATACACATTGTAGACTAGTTTAGTAAGTTGACCTTGTGTATTGGAACATTGCTGTGGGGACTTGCTTCCATTCAGCCACAACAGCATTAGTGTGGTCAGACACTGATGTTGGGCGATTGGGCCTGGCTCACAGTCGGCGTTCCAATTCATCCCAAAGGTGTTCGATGGGGTTGAGGTCAGGGCTCTGTGCAGGCCAATCAAGTTCGTCCACACCGATCGACAAACCCTTTCCATATGGACCTCAACCCCAGATTCCTCATCCACCAAACTTTACAGTTGACACTATGCATTCGGGCAGGTAGCGTTCTCCTGTCATATGCCCAACCCAGATTTGTCCTTCAGACTTCATCACTCCAGAGAACGTGTTTCCACTGCTCCAGAGTCCAATGGAGCAGTGGAAATCGAATAGCGCGTAAAAATCGTCTGTCCTTGGTTGCAACACTCACTACCGAGTTCCAAACTGTCTCTGGAAGCAACGTCAGCACAAGAACTGTTCGTCGGGAGCTTCATGAAATGTGTTTCCATGGCCGAGCAGCCGCGCACAAGTCTAAGATCACCACGCGCAATGCCAAGTGTCGGCTGGAGTGGTGTAAAGCTCACTTCCATTGGACTCTTGAGCAGTGGAAACGTGTTCTCTGGTGCTTCACCATCTGGCAGTCTGTAATGGGAATTTGAATGTTGGTGCTTTTCTTGTAACTAATTTGTGTGTCCTATTTATGTAAACCAATCTCTGTGTTCATGCAAGTGGCTGACTGTACAAATCCTCACTTATCAATAGCCGCAATTTGGCAGTACGCCGAGACGTTGTTTTGAGAACAAACGAAAGTTATCAGTTTCAAGGTCTCAGCTTAGAGAGGAGAAGCCTTGTGAGGTGTTGGTCTGTCACATATTATGAAACCGTATTGGTCGGTCACATGAATGAAACAAAACGGTAATGATTAATGAATTATGCTAAATCATGCAAAAATAACTTGTCTGTGTATAGTTCTACATAAGACAACTGCTGAGTCTGCCCAGGCAGAGCTCCTGATTGACATGTGTACTATGGTGCATTGAGTTGGTTGGAACCTATCCAGCACGCTGACAAACAATGATTTATTTAAGACTGACTGAGTGTCTCTGTGTAAGAATTTTTTCACAACAAGTCGAACAGACGAATCTGGGTTTGGCGAATGCCAGGAGAACGCTTACTGCACCAATGCATAGTACCAACTGTAATGTTGGGAGGAGAAGGAACAATGGTCTGGGGCTGTTTTTCATGGTTTGGGCTAGGCCCCTTAGTTCCAGTCACGGGAAATCCTAACGCTACAGCATACAATGACATTCTATACGATTCTGTGCTTCCAACTTTGTGGCAACAGTTTGGGGAAGACCCTTTCCTGTTTCAGCATGACAATTCTCCCGTCCACAAAGCGAGATCGGTGTGGAAGAACTTGACTGGCCTGCACAGAGCCCTGACCTCAACCCCATTGAACACCTTTGGCATGAATTGGAACACAGACTGTGAGCCAGGCCTAATCGCCCAACATCATTGCCCGAGCTCACTAATGCTGTTGTGGCTTAATGGAAGCAAGTCCCCGCAGCAATGTTCAAATATCTAGTAGAAAGCCTTCCCAGAATAGCGAAGGCTATTATAGCAGCAAAGGGAGGACCAACTCCATATTAATGCCCATGATTTTGGAATGAGATGTTCAATGAGCAGTTGTCCACATACTTTTGGTCATGTAGTGTACCTCTGATTATGATTAAGCAGTGGTGTAAAATACTTTAAAGTGCTACTTTAGTAGTTTTTTGGGGCATCTGTACTTTACTATTAATATTTTTTACAACTTTTACTTCACTACATTCCTAAAGACAATATTGTGCTTTTTACTCTACATTTTCCTTGACACCCAAAAGTACTCGTTACATTTTGAATGCTTAGCTGGACAGAAAATTGTCTAATTCACACACTTATCAAGAGAACATCCCTGGTCATCCCTACTGCCTCTGATCTGGCAGACTCACAAAACACACGTCTGAGTGTTGGAGTGTACCCCTGGCTATCCGTAAATAAAAATAAATAAAAAATGAATTGTACCTACTTGTCTGCTTAATATTTGTAATTAGAAATGTTTAATACTTTAACTTTTGATACTTAAGTACATTTTTGTCATTACATTTACTTTTGATAGTTAAGTATATATAAAACCAAATACTTAGACTTTTACTCAAGTAGTATTTTACTGGGTGACTTTCACTTTAGTCATTTTCTATTTTTATCTTTACTTTAAATGAAGTATGACAATTGGGTACTTTTTCCACCACCGTGATTGACTATGCGCAAAAGTGAATTATAGTACATTTTTTCCACACCCACCATATGTAATGTGCGTAATGGTCATGTGAGGTGAAATGTGTATATTTTGGATATGAGCACTCAGTGAACCATCCCTAGATATCGTTAGCAGTCATAGCTCGTAAGCTAAAAAATATACAAAAAATATATATAAGTTGGGGACAGCCCTAAACTGCACTGTCTTATATAGCTGTGACGATACCAGTATAGCAATATTTTTTTACATGGAAAAAGTGAAAACACGAAGCAGACCAAACTCTTTGGTCCTTTAAAAACCTGCAGTACGTAAAATATTGTGTGCTACAGTTTTGAAAATAAATGTGACCGTGGATGACAGACAACATTAGGGCTGTTTTCCTAAAGAAGTCAAATCCACTTTGTGTTTTGTTTCCATGCCACGACACTAACGAGTACTGCGATCCTGGTATCGTCCCGGCCCTACTGTCTTTTGAACTCTTATGAGGTATTATGAACCTCCAGTCATTCTATCGGAGCTCTCAGTATAGCACTACGATGATACTGGGGCATCCCTAGATTACAGTATACATCCCACTCTCTGACCATACCTGACTCAGTCAAACATCAAAGAAGACTGGTTAGTTAATGCATACAGACTCACTACTACCTGGTCTGACATAATATAGGCCTACTGTCAATTCAAAGTGTTTATCCCCAATTTACTCTACTGCAATTTATTTGCCCACATCCTATTAGGCTATAGATTACCAATCTCCTTGGCAACAGAGTAGGCCTCATCGGGTGAGCTGGCCACCTTGCCCTCAGGCACACAGACGCCAGCCTCTTTGAGCAGACCGATGCTCATGTACTCATGCAGGGAGAGGTTCCTCTGCTGCTGCTGCAGGTGAGGGGACTGCTGCTGAGGCCCAAGCAGGCCAGAGGAACCACCCAGCACCTTGAGGGAGTATAGTGAGAAGGGGATAGAGGAGAGAGAAAGTGATGTAGGGAGGAGGGTACATTAACACTAGTGAAGCAGTGAAATTACAGTACCTACTCATGTCAGGGAGAGTACATCGTCTGTGCAAGGACACAATGAGAACTGTTACATCCATACAAAAGAGGGCACACACAGATACACACAACACAAATGTGGAGTAACGTGTGTGTCAATAGTGGAAGTTTGCGGATATGAAAGAGGAATACATCAAACATGTCATTTGGGCGTCAATTGAATCGACACCAAAAACGTTTTTCGAATGTATAAAGGCCCACTAACTCTTATAAATCGGACAGTTAGCTAGCTGGCTATTGTAGCTAACCTATTTAGCTAAATCTCAGATGCCGACAGCCTCGATGTCGCATAGCCTCCATTCATCCCGTTCTGACGTCGGCGCTTTGGTGTTGGAGGTCACTGTGTTTAGAACTATGTGAGCGGAAAATCTCTTGTTAGCAAACGCAAATCCCTGAACCCCCAAAATGGCTCCTCTTTTAATACATTTAGTTGTTTATGAATACATTAATTTTGCCATCGCTAGCAAGTGAAAGTAACTAGCTAGATAGTGAGATAAACGTGAGCAATGTCTAGGTAGCTAGCATAGCCAGTTTCCTAGCAGCCTCAATGGCTAATGTCAAATATGACCCTGTCTCTTTTTGGGGAATTTTGGACGTCGAAGATGGGGCAGCAAAAAAGTAATCACAGCTACAGGCAGCCGGATTTCGTTCCTTTTTTTCCCAACGCACACTTACCTTGGATGCAGTGGTAAGTGTCGATCTGGCCACAGAATTTCTCAGGCTAGCCGAAAATCGGCCACAAATCAGGGACGCCGCCATGTTTCCTTCCCTGAAGCAAACGATAAATTGGGCGCATGCGTAGTAAACCAAGTGCCCCTTACACAGGATTGGTGCACATCCCATGGTCTTTACAATTTGAAGACAAGGCTATAAATAAATACATATGGTCAAGTCAACTCCACATTGCGCATACTTACAACTATACAATTTCCTGTCAAATGGTATCAAGGATATCAGCACCACACAAAGTATTTACTCAAGTTGTATTTATTTACAAGCCTGGAAAAAAACTACAATATATACAGCCTTATTTACACATGGAGCAACAAGTCAGTCAATTAATATGCAGTTTTTCAATATAAAGAATATAAGGTGTGCTTGATGAATCTTGCCTGAAATAAGCAGTTTTTACTTTTGAAAAAAAAAAAAAAAAACTTAACTCGGGTAAGTGCACCAACAATTCCAAAATTCACTCCTGGTGACATGTTTTCAGCAATAGCAGAGATGATAAGGAGCACTTGGGTTCGAATCAGCAACAACATTTTTATTTTTATGAAATACTGTTATATTCTTTCCTACACAAAGGTACATGTACTTTTCAACACTATTCCCCATTGCCAGCCTAAAAAAACAGCAAAGAAACAAATAAAGGGGAACCTGATAGACAACGAAATGAATATGTCTGTTATCAGTCACGTAGTACCAGACATTTCCCTGGGGTGTATTCCTTAGTCGGATTCCATTGCACAACGCTTTGTCTGTTGCAAAACATTTTGCAAAATGTCAATAGAAACATTTGTTTTCATTGCAAACCGTTTTCCATTACCGAATCTGACTAATGAATACACCCCTGAACTGATACAGTGGACTTGAGAGCTGGTGATATTACATTGGGGATCACAGATAGTGTTGTGCAAATGTTTCATCAACAAGCCGGTAATAGAGAGGGTCAGAGAAAAACAAGACCGTGAGATGAGTATCTCTCAATATTCTCTGGATTCTATGTAGTTGTTTGCTATATCGGATAGCTAACCCTGTATCAACTGATGCTTATCGTAAATGTTATGGGTGTGATGGATAGCTGGATAGCTGGCTCTACGAGGTACTGGGTGTGTCCAATTCCCAAATCAGAGTCAGATATACACACACAGATGGGCAGACAGAGACAGACACACACACACTTAGTCCGAGTCGCTGCTGCTGCTAGATGAGTCTGTAGACATGGCCTCCACGTCGTCCTCGTTCTCCTTGTTGTGGCCGGGGGGCTCCAGCCCAAAGTCATTGCCATGGTGAGGGGGGAGCATGCCCACTGAGACATCTGATGATTGCCAGGGGTACTGGGGGGTGAGCACATCTGATGAAGGGAGGGAAGAAAGAGTAATTAAACAATGATAGGGTTAGTATTACAGTATATTTCACAGAAACATATCAAAACACACAGATCCTAGGAGAAGACAAAAACAGTTGATTCCATTTGTCGAAGGAGGAACCACACAAACCGAAAGCATACCTGGCAATCTCCCAGCTGCCAGTGCATCTCCAGGGAGGTGTCCATTCACACCATTGGTTGGCAGGTTGCTCATGTGACCCAACAATCCACTGCGCATCTCCAGGTCAGTGGGGTAAGGTCTACGCGGATCACCTTTTATAAGGAATATGCCATGAAGTTGATTGAAGAGTAATTACAGCAGTATTGTGAATGCAAGTGACGGCTATGACAGAGACTGAGATTCAAATATTCCCCATCAGTACTGAGAAGAATTTCCAGTCTGGAGAGAAGGAACATGCAAGGGAAGGAGGGGGCTGTGGGGGTGGGGGTTGAAAAATAGAGGGCATCGAAGACCGCATAACAGAAGCTCAAATAGTTAACAGGACATACCTGGTACCCAGTTGAGAGGGGCACAGACTGCATTGCTGGCACTGATCCTGTGGGCATATTTGATGATCTCTTCTGAGGAGATGCTCCCTGAAAGACAACAGTACTTTTAGTTTCATGTATTATCTTTGGTAGTATTTATCATAAAGTTCTCCGGCTATTCAGATGAATGCTGTGAAAATCAGGCTCACCTTTTTTGGCCTTATCAATAGATTTCAGTTTCTCCTTTGCTTGGTATACAGCAGTCGCCTAGAAGAGAGGTTTGGGTAAAAAGGTTAGGTTGAATCAAAGTCAGAAACAAAGTGCTGTTTTGTTCCAATTGCATGTTATTAAAATGTGACCCATTTTATAGTCTATTTAGGATTTCTCATTTGTCCTCAGCTCTGCTGTACTCACCAGTATATGTTCAGCCTCCTTCAGCTGTTTCTGGAGCTGCTGGATGTCGCAGTCTCTCTTCTCCACCTCCTTCTCCAGGACCTGCATCTCCTGGTGCACCTTGCCCTGCTCATGGGCCACCCTCATCAGCTCCTGGAACTCTTTGTCTCTCTGTACCAGCAGCTCCAGGATCTGCCCACAGCAAAACACATCCATTTAGACTTCTGACATCTATTGCATGCACATTGCAATGTATAGACTACTATTGAGTCAGAGTTGTATGGAGAAAAGGCAGACTCAAAAACCTATTTCACAATACATGTAAATAAGAACTACATTTTAGTGGTATAGTGTACATTTAATTCTGTGACTATTGTAGACATTGCTACATTTAAAAAAAAAAGGTATAGGCGAGTTAGTTGACATCACGAAAACGATGCGCACGCTTCAATGGGGCAGAAGTCTGTGTGCTGTTGTGATTCTGGATGGCCAGATGGCTACTTCTTGTCATTGTTGCTAGCTATGTGGGGAATCATAAGTGGCTTGTTTCAGCTAGTTTCATCCTGTTCTTGATACCATGTCTTGTTTTGACTGATGTCACATCTATGTTAATATGGCTCAAATTCATTAGCTAACCCACAACTGTAACAATGTATTTCATAGACAACAAGTGCTTATTGTGCAAATGTATTTGTTTTCAATAAACATTGGAGATGAAATATAGTTTACATGTTGTCAACAATCTTAGCCAACCTTGTCTTTTTTTCTAAACAACCAACCTGTCTATATAGCGAACGCATTGTACAGTTTTATGTTGAATCAGATGCCTGTTACTAGCCCTTGATCCTGACTCTCAGTTCCATTACATTACACATAAGAGTCATGACGGCATCTGATTGGGGGAGTTTAAGACCCCCAACGCTCGGTCTGAACATTAACATGCATCGCTTGCGATACAGTTTTGAAAGCATAAATCATATCAGCGAGGAATACATTTTTTCACTCCAAAATTTTTTGGGGGTTCGCACCGGCTGAAAGTTGACTGCATTCGATTTGGAACTGGGCTGCCTCCTGGCATGAGCCAGGTGCTCCGTTCAAAGCCCAGGGCAATGTCGGCTTAAAACAAAAGTGACGTAATTAAGCACGTGTAGTACAAAGTAAGATTGTGTTTTCACATGCAAAAGTGATTGTTTTTGATTAAAAAAATGCTTTAAATCTGCATTCCCAATGAAAACTAATTAGAAAATAAACATTTGTTTTATGGAACAGATATGACAGAGCGGTGCAGATTACTGTTCAATTTGACAAGGGGGCGCCCCCCCTCCCAAATGTAAACTACATGGCTAAAAGTACGTGGACACATTCCATCGAACATCCCATTACAAAATCATGGGCATTAACATGGAGTTGGTCCCCCCCTGTGCTGCTATAACAGCCTCAACTCTTCTGGGAAGGCTTTCCATTAAATTTTGGAACATTGCTGTGGGGATTTGCTTCCATTCAGCCAAAAGAGCATTAGTGAGGTCTGACTCTGTTGGACGATTAGGCCTGGCTCGCAGTCTGCGTTCCAATTCATCCCAAAGGCGTTCAATGGGGTTGAGGTCAGGGCTCTGTGCAGGCCAGTCAAGTTCTTCCACACCGATCTCAACAGACCATTTCTGTATGGACCTCGCTTGTGCACTGGGGCATTGTCATGCTTAAACAGGAATGGGCCTTCCCCAAACTGTTGCCACAAAGTAGGAAGGACATAATAGTCTAGAATGTCATTGTATGCTGTAGCGTTAAGATTTCCCTTCACTGGAACTAAGGGGCCTAGCCCGAACTATGAAAAACAGCCCCAGACCATTATTCCTCCTCCAGAATGTACAGTTGGCACTATGCATTAGGGCAGGTAGCGTTCTCCTGGCAGCCGCCAAACCCAGATTCATTCGTCGGACTGCCAGATGGTGAAGCGTGATTCATCACTCCAGAGAAAGCGTTTCCACTGCTCAAGAGTCCAATAGCGGCGAGCTTTACACCAATCTAGCAGATGCTTGGCATTGAGCATCTTAGGCCTGTGTGTGGCTGATCAGCCATGGAAACTAATTTCATGAAGCTCCCGACTGTTACGTTCCCCAGTTTCTGTGTTGTAGCTTTTGTATTAGAGTGTGTGTGTGTGTTTCAGGAGATAGCTTCCTGAGTTCTCCCCAACCAGCTGATTGGTCGACTCAATGGCTAATTGATGATTGGAGAGCTGACCCCGCCCCCTCGTCAAGAAGCAGCTGACTCTAATCACTATTGCAACCTGAAGCCAGTGTTTTGAGAGCGAGAGAGGCTGAGATCCTTGCTGGAGATAGTGTGGTATGTAATGTGTTTGTTGCTTTGTCAAAGTTTCTTTAGTGGCCTGAGTTAGTTTCCTCAGTTTTGTTATAAAGTGTTTGTGAAATTGTTAATAATTATTCTGTTTCATTTGTTCTCAGGGGGGAAGGCACTTAGGGAGTGCTTAGGCAAGAGGCCCGCGGGCATACATATACCCGTAGTATATTCAATGTCTAGGCACACTAGGTAAGACCTGGGCGGACCACCCCCTGTATTTTGGTTAGGGCACCAGGTGGTGCTAAGATAGGTAAGTAGTGGGTAGGCAGGTTAGATAGGAGAGGGGGAAGCTTTGATATTTACTTTCTTTGCTTTGGTTCCGTCCAGCCCCTTTTCCCCATATTACCGTTTAAGGAAATAAATCCTAGTAAACAGTAAATTCTGACTTTTGTCATCCTTACTCGCACCTAAAGTCCATACCTCTTTCACTTCACGGGGAGTTGAGTTGTAGCAGGGTGTTGCGTTCCCTCTTCTCAGAGGCGTGCGTAACACCGACAAACAGTTCTTGTGGTGACGTTGCGTCCAGAGGCAGTTTGGAACTTGCTAGTGAGTGTTGCAACCGAGGACAGACGATTTTACACGCTAAAGCACTCAGCGGTCCCATTCTGTGAGCTTGTGTGGCCTACCACATCGAGGCTGAGCCGTTGTTGCTCATAGATGTTTCCACTTCACAATAAAAGCACTTACAGTTGACCAGGGCAGAAATTTGACAGACTGACTTGTTGGAAAGATGGCATCCTATGACGGTGCCACATTGAAAGTCACTGAGCTCTTCAGTAAGGCCATTCTACTTCCAATGTTTGTCTATGGAGATAGCATGGCTGTGTGCTCGATTGTATACACCTGTCAGCAATGGGTGTGGCTGAAATAGCCGAATCCACTAATTTGAAGGGGTGTCCACATTAGAGGTCGACCGATTATGATTTTTCTACGCCGATACCGATTATTGGAGGACCAAAAAAGCCGATACCGATTAATCGGATGATTTTTTTTTATTTTTTTTTGTAATAATGACAATTACAACAATACTGAATGAACACTTATTTTAACTTAATATAATACGTCAATACAATCAATTTAGCCTCAAATAAATAATGAAACATGTTCAATTTGGTTTAACTAATGCAAAAACAAAGTGTTGGAGAAGAAAGTAAAAGTGCAATATGTGCCATGTAAGAAAGCTAACGTTTAAGTTCCTTGCTCAGAACATATGAAAGCTGGTGGTTCCTTTTAACATGAGTCTTCAATATTTCCAGGTAAGAAGTTTTAGGTTGTAGTTATTATAGGAATTATAGGACTATTTCTCTCTGTACAATTTGTATTTCATATCTTTGACTATTGGATGTTCTTATAGGCACTTTAGTATTGTCAGTGTAACAGTATAGCTTCCATCCCTCTCCTCGCCGCTACCTGGGCTCGAACCAGGAACACATCGACAACAGCCACCCTCGAAGCAGCGTTACCCATGCAGAGCAAGGGGAACAACTACTCCAAGTCTCAGAGCGAATGACGTTTGAAACGCTACTAGCGCGCACCCCGCTAACTAGCTAGCCATTTCACATCGGTTACACCAGCCTAATCTCGGGAGTTGATAGGCTTGAAGTCATAAACAGCGCAATGCTTGAAGCATTGCGAAGAGCTGCTGGCAAAACGCACGAAAGTGCTGTTTGAATGAATGCTTACGAGCCTGCTGGTGCCTACCATTGCTCAGTCAGACTGCTCTATCAAATCATAGACTTTATTATAACATAACACACAGAAATACCAGCCTTACTATGGTCAAATCCGGAAACTATAATTTTGAAAACAAAACGTTGATTCTTTCAGTGAAATACGGAACCGTTCCGTATTTTATCTAACGGGTGGCATCCATAAGTCTAAATATTCCTGTTACATTGCACAACCTTCAATGTTATGTCATAATTACGCAAAATTCTGGCAAATTAGTTCGCAATGAGCCAGGCGGCCCAGACTGTTGCATATACCCTGACTCTGCGTGCAATGAACGCAAGAGAAGTGACACAATTTCACCTGGTTAATATTGCCTGCTAACCAGGATTTCCTTTAGCTAAATATGCAGGTTTAAAAATATATACTGCTGATTTTAAGAAGGGCATTGATGCAACGACAGTCCTTTTTCGCGAATGCGCACTGCATCGATTATATGCAACGCAGGACACGCTAGATAAACTAGTAATATCATCAACCATGTGTAGTTATAACTAGTGATTATGATTGATTGATTGTTTTTTATAAGATAAGTTTAATGCTAGCTAGCAATTTACCTTGGCTGCTTACTGCATTTGCGTAACAGGCGGGCTCCTCGTGAGGCAGGTGGTTAGAGCGTTGGACTAGTTAACCGTAAGATTGCAAGATTGAATCCCTAAGCTGACAAGGTAAACATCTGTGGTTCTGCCCCTGAACAAGGCAGTTAACCCACCGTTCCTAGGCCGTCATTGAAAATAAGAATGTGTTCTTAACTGACTTGCCTAGTTGAATAAAGGTGTAAAAAAATATTTATTTTTTTATTTATTTTTAAAATCGGCAAAATCGACGTCCAAAATTACCGATTGTTATAAAAACTTGTTATCGGCCCTAATTAATCGTCCATTCCGATTAATCGGTCGACCTCTAGTCCACATACTTTTTGACATGTAGTGTGTTTGAGAGACAACAAGTACATTTACATTTACATTTAAGTCATTTAGCAGACGCTCTTATCCAGAGCGACTTACAAATTGGAAAGTTCATACATATTCACCCTGGTCCCCCCGTGGGAATTGAACCCTGGTCCCCCCGTGGGAATTGAACCCACAACCCTGGCGTTGCAAGCGCCATGCTCTACCAACTGAGCCACACGGGACCGCTCACAAAGTACCCATTGTGCAAATGTATTTATGTTTTCAATAAACATTGGAGACTAAATATAGTTTACATGTTGTCAATCTAAGCCAAATTTGTCTGTTATGCCCCGTAGTTGCACACGTGTCGGTTTTGTTGCTAAACAACCAACCTGTCTATATATTTAACACGTTATGCAGTTTTATGCTAAATCAGATGCCTGTTACCAGCCCTTGAAGTGACCGGGCATTGCCCAGTGTACCCTGGGCCAGATTAATCAAACCCCCTCGGTGTTAGTGCTTTTTTACAGAAAACAGACAGAAGACAGAGTGAACAATCTGTGCTAATTAGACATCTGCGTCTACGAACGTGTGTAAACTGGAAGACACGTGTTGTTACTGAAAAATACTGTTATAACAGTGTACAGTAAGTGTGTATTTTGCATTTGTGAAATAGTTCTTACGTGATATGAAAGTAAAGGGATTTATGTTTCTAGAACCGTACCAAAATTGATTCACGTTTAGATTATTTGGCTGTTTTGGTTTCCAAAGCAAATTTGCCTTTAAACAGAATATCTAAGGTCCTACGGAGTAACGTTAAGCTCCTTTAGTCCATTATTGGGTTAGCCTGTTACCTGAGTGTCCTCGCCTCCTTGAGGGAGTTTTTGGCTCCTTGACAGTGCAAGCATCTCTATCAATTCCCTGAAATATGAGTAATATTGGGTTTAGTTTCTATGCATGATAATGAAGAGAAAAGAGAACTTCTCAGTTTGAAAGACAATACTTGACAGAGAAAATGACCAGATAATAAATTACTGCCAATCAGTTACTTGAACATTGCGTTTGCAAAGATGAGTTAATATAATCCTCCTGACCATCCATTCGGACCTGGTCTCAGAGCATTTCTTATTATTCTGTACGTATCGCAGATATATGGTTACTTAAGGTAAAAATGAAAGGTGGGCGATTGTCGGCCGTAATACGCAAATGTCTAGCAACCGAAATGAGAGTTTGAATCTCATCACGGGCAACTTTAGCCTTTTAGCACCTTTTCAACTTCATACTACTTTAACTACTTAGCATGTTTACTAACCCTTCCCATAATCCAGCTAGCATTAGCCACCTAGCTAGAATTTGTAACATATGTTTTGCAAATTCCGAACATATTGTACATTTCTCAAATACGTTAAATATTGTACATTTTGCAAATGTATGTACATTTTGCAAATTCATAAAATAATACGAACTATAGTTTGTAACATATCATAAATGGGTGATGGACATCCACATATTAATACATAACATAAGAAACGTAACATATACAATATAGAGTGTTTCGAATTTACTTACAGAATAATCCAACATACTCTGAAACCAGGTTGTCAATTCAATAAATCCAACCCATTTATAAATGCCTACGTTTCTGGGATCGGTTTCCCACAAGCATCTTAAGGCTAAATTAATCTTAGAATCCTAAACTGAATTTAGCCTTAAAATGTTACTATGGTTCTAAAATGAACTTAGTCTTTAAATGATTTTGGGAAACCGGACCCTGTTCTGAGTGTACAACCACAGATAGAATATTGAGACAGATATTTCACTGGATGTATAAATTTGAAGCATCCGCTTGACGTTTCCCCTCACCTCCAAATATGGTAGTGAGAGGAAGCCCAATGGCGGGCAGTGGGAGAAGATGGAACGAGATAGATTTTGGCCGACGTCGATTAATCATTTGATCTCAATACAGTTCTCTGTTCTCAAAACTAGAATCTGTTATAAACAGAGTGGACCAAGGTTTGTAGACTTTACCCTTTGCAAAAGTTTTTGTTTGTTTGGTTGTTTTTTTTAAATCTAGTTGTTTAAGAGTTAATGCACACGCGTAATTCACAGTAGGCGTTCCCTAACGGAAATATGCAGATGACGCTAGAACGCGCCAATAGGATCTCACTAACTCGTGCTGGCTCTTGACCCTTCCTTACCTATTATGCCCACTAATGGCTCATTTGTTCCCATTGGAAACGACATGCTGTGCTCTCTTGGTTTAGTTATAAAAATCTTTGGTTCTACTCAGGTCGCTAACAATACACTCAGAAGAAGAAACGTAGGCAAAGGCATTTTTGAATTAGCGACAAACTAGATCATTTGAAAGGCTGTTAAGATAACAATTATTAAAGGGTGAGAAAATAATAATTTCGTACCTGGATAACACCTCTAAATCGTCCAGTACCAATAATAACCGCTCTTTTGTAGATTTGTCAGCCACCGCCATGGTTGTTGCCACGCCACTGCGCATGACAGGAAATTGAGCTAATATTTTGTTGTCTGGAAAGAAAGCTTGCTAGCGACGGTTCTCGCCCTCTGTTGGTCATTAAATCAAAAAGAGAAAGAGGCGGAGCCACATCTAGCAATACTAAATACTGAAGAAAAGTAGAGCAGAGTCTGTCTGCTATTGCGTTTGAGTTAAGCAGTACGAGTTGCGTTAAACTACGACGTCTGATTTAGGAGTTGTTACAGCAAGATACCAAACAATTTCGACGTGATAAACACAGTCGTTCTCTTTTTTTCGAAATCAAATAAAGTGTGCATTTCACGATGGTGAAGGTTTCTTTTAATTCCTCCCTCGGGCAGAAGGAAGTGAAAAAGGACTGCGAAACCCTCATTACCGAGGACAAGGTGAGTCGCTAAATACTGTAGTAATTTTTACAGAACATTGTATAGCTAGCTATACGTACTGTCAGCAATCCATATATATGTTTTGTTGACTCACTGAATAATGTTGACTCTATCAGTGATATAGAATCTAAACAGTGTGATGAGCCCATCAAAGTTGAAGAGATTATAGAGTATATCAAACATCTAAAGAACAATAAATCACCAGGTGTTGATGGAATTAAATCAGAATTTTACTAATTATTTTCTGAACAAGTTCCCTTCCTATTTGAAGTATTTTTAGAGAGTATTAAAAACAGTATTAAAAACAATATTCTCCCTCCTACAATGAGTCAGGGGTTATATAACACTGATACCCAAGCCTAAAAAATAAGTGCTGCTTAACGATAACTGTCATCCAATTTGTTTTCTTAATAATGACTTTCAGATATTAGCCTTACTACTTTTAAAAACAATTAAAGATGTCCTGGATGCAATCATTGATGAAACACAGTCTGGCTTTATGAGGAACCGATATATTTCTATCAATGTCAGACTAATATTAGACATACTTGACTACTAATAACCGAGGATAGCTTCATATTATTTTTAGATTTTTATAAAGCATTTGACACAGTAGAGAATCAGTTCCTCTTCCACTCCCTTGAGAAATGTGGCTTAGGGGATTTTTTTTAAGACTCTTAAGACTCTCTATGCAAATGGTAACAGCTCTATCAAATTGAAATATGGCTCCTCACCTAGATTTGAGTTAAAGAGAGGAATTAGGCAATGTTGTCCTATCTCGCCATACCTGTTTTTATTAATCACCCAACTTCTTACAATTTTTTTAAATAATAGTCCTGTACAAGGTATTTCCATAGCTGGTAAAGAAATTATTATAAGCCAGCTGGCTGATGATACTACACTTTTTCTGAAAGATGCTAACCAAATTCCCATATCGATCAATGTGACACAATCCTTTTCAAAAGCGTCTGGTCTATACCTTAAAACTAATAAATGTGAACTGATGGCTGTCAAAGATTGCGTGACACCTTCATATTATGGTATTCCAGTAAAAATACTTACATATTTAGGCATAACCTTTACAAAGGATCAGAAGTCTAGAGGCTTACTAAATTTTAACCCCCTTATTAAAAAAACCCAGAAGTAGCTAAATCAATGGCTACAGAGGGACTTGCCTTTAAAAGGAAGTCCTAATAACCAAGGCTGAAGGTATCTAGTAGAGGTCGACCGATTATGATTTTTCAAGGCCGATACCGATTATTGGAGGACATAAAAAGCCGATGCCGATTTATTTAAAAAAAATATATATATATATCATACACACACACACATTTTTGTAATAATGACAATTGAAACAATACTCAATGAACACTTTTATTTTAACTTAATATAATACACAAATGCACACAGCTCTGAAGTGATAATGATACTGAAGAGTCTGCTTAGGAGACATACTCTCAACTGTTTGAATAAAAATAGAGTTTAAGTTACCTGTGATGAATGTTGAAAACAAAAACTTTAATTTCTATATGCAGGAAATCCTATTTTAATAATGGGCATGGTAAGAATTGACAACCAAAGTGCGAGTCATAATTCCCATGACACCTTTTAGCAACATCTGAAAAGCGGTTCATTCATTTATTCCATAGGATATTTTTAGATTTACTTAAAATAAGGTCTGTGTTTCGTGTAGGCTTACATCACCGTGCCAATTTTATAACTGTGTAGATGTCCATAGGACAAGGTAACTCTGATCAATATTGGCTAAATATAATCGAATATAAAAAACATTGTCGAGTGGATTTATGAAAATATGTTGACAAACGTAACCTTATCCTAGTGAGATTTACACGGGTATCAAAACGTAGAGGCGGTTTAAGTCTGCACGAAACACAGACCTTATTTGAAGTAGATCAAGACATTCTCTATGGAAGACATGAACGGTAAAATAACGAAGGAACCCCTTTCAAATTCAGCCGCAAGTTATTACAGGAATTATAACACGTCGACTATTTCGCTCTAAACCATATACCTTTGACTAATCCGGAAACTATCACCGTTTTTTCCGTATTTTATCTAACGGGTGGCATCCATGAGTCTAAATATTCCTGTTACATTGCACAACCTTCAATGTTGTAATAATTACGTAAAATTCTGGCAAATTAGTTCGCAAAGAGCCAGGCGGCCCAAACTGTTGCATATACCCTGACTCTGTGTGCAATGAACGCAAGAGAAATGACACAATTTCACCTGGTTAATATTGCCTGCTAACCTGGATTTCTTTTAGCTAAATATGCAGGTTTAAAAATATATACTTGTATATTGATTTTAAGAAAGGCATTGATGTTTATGGTTAAGTACACATTGGAGCAATGACAGTCATTGATTGTTTTTTATAAGATAAGTTTAATGCTAGCTAGCAACTTACCTTAGCTTACTGCATTCGCTAACAGGCAGGCTCCTCGTGGAGTGCAATGTAATCAGGTGTTAGAGCATTGGACTAGTTTACATTTACATTTACATTTAAGTCATTTAGCAGACGCTCTTATCCAGAGCGACTTACAAATTGGACTAGTTAACTGTAAGGTTGCAAGATTGGATCCCCCGAGCAGAACGTTCCTAGACCGCCATTGAAAATAAGAATGTGTTCTTAACTGACTTGCCTAGTTAAATAAAGATTAAATAAAGATGTAAAAAAAAATTATAATAATCGGCGCCCAAAAATACTGATTTCTGATTGTTATGGAAACTTGAAATCGCCCCGATTAATCGGCCATTACGATTAATCGGTCGACCTCTAATCTCTAGACTAACATATGACGCTCTATCTTTATATCTTGACAGTAAAATAAGCAAGGAGATAGACCAGATGCTTTTCAACTTTCTGTGGAGGAACCGTACCCATTACATTAGGAAAACTGTTGTAATGAACACTTATGAGAATGGTGGGCTGAATTTTCTGGACTTTACTACTTTAAATAATACTTTTAAGATCAATTGGATAAAACAATTCCTAAGAAGACCCACTTCTATGTGGAATTTTATTCCTCATTCCTTATTCCGCTTCTCTACTTTTGGTGGCCTTATCTTCATGTTGGTTTGCAATTATAATATTGACAAAGTTCCAGTGAAACTTTCTGCTTTTCATCGGCAGGTTTTCTTGTCATGGTCCTTAATTTATAAGCATAATTATTCTCCACACAGATATTATATATGGAATAATCGGGATATATTGTATAAAAATACTTATTTGTTTTTAGAATATTTTTCCCGAAATAATATCCTATTGGTGAGCCAACTGGTAAATGCAGAGAGTCTTTTACTCAGTTATAAGGAATTCTTATCACTTTTCCAAGGTCCCTGTAGCACCTAAAGATTTTGCAATTGTTTTAGATGCCATTTCCTCAGGTGTTGCTTTATTATTCAGGAACTTGTCAAGACCTGACCCTCAGAGCCTACCTTCCGTTGACCCTGTTGACTCATCAGTAGGAAAGATTTGTTTCTCTTTTGGCCCATTCAACAAAAGAGCGATACAAACCTTGTTTCAGCAGGATGTTGTATCTATACCTTATGTCATGCCTTATTGGAATGTATTTATTGATAATATCTGTTGGGAAAAAGTTTAGAATTTTCCACACACATACCTTTACATGCTTTTTACATTGTATCACACATTTAAACATATAATGAAAGTGGCCATTTTTGGGCCCTTTTTAGACCTATACATGCGGTTTGTAAGACTATGATCCTTTCACTATACATGGTACAGACAACATCTTGGTGTCATTATACTCCTTATAGTGTGCTCTAAAATATGGAGTATTTGTATATTCTGAATATAAAATGTTCACATTAATTTATTCAACATTAAATATTATTATAAATGTCTCAAAAGTACCCTTTTTGATTTAGCTTATTTTTAGATGTATGGTTTGGCACAATATACTCTTTAAACTAGCGCTGTTCCCCCCCAAACATTTTGTATGGGTCTACCGAGAGTCGTTCTGTTCTTTCGACCAATCGATTGGTCTAACTGTTTAAACTTATTTTTCCATATAAAGACACCCTATGTTTGAATAAAATCAACTACATATGCATTGAGCTTGTCTGATGCTTTAAGCACACTATTTGATTAAATAATTAAGACACAAATAACTTAAGAGCCCGATGGGCACACTGTTAAAAAAATAAAATCATGACAGCGAGTGCCTTTGTGACTGGCGCACGTTGTCTCGCTCTCCTCCCTACTGCAGAGAAAAGGCACCACAGCACAGCAAGTGTTAATTGCGCTCTCTGTGCTGAAGCTGCAACATTTCAAATCCCTAATTTGTTTAGGAAAACCATTCCCTCAACCCTTGCTCTCTTTAAATGTGACCAATAGGGCCTGACCTATAGCCTATCATAATCACATCAATAAATTGGTTATAACAAACTCCAAACACGGTAGTGTCGACAGCAAAATGGATGCGGAGGACATGAAAGCAACTTGGAACGGGTGAATGTTTACTGGTTGCTCAGGAGGGAAAGGTGAAGTCAGATCTATGGAAGACATTTTACTTAGTTGTAGAAACTACTGGAGATCAAGATAAAGGAGGGTATAGCAGTAAGTGTTGTGAGTTATGTTGCTGTTGGATTACAATAGTATTTTGTTTCTGGCCATTTGGTACAGTTTAGACAACACTAAATATGTGTACCAGAGAGGCTGTTCTAAAGGAAAAAATATATAATCTATAAAGCCTTTATTATAGCAGTCTAAAAACAGTTGCATGCATTCAAAGTAGAGCTATCGACCGATTAATCGGAACGGCTGATTTCAAGTTTTCATAACAATCATAACACTGCTCAAAAAAATAAAACCAACACTTAAACAGCACAATGTAACTCCAAGTCAATCACACTTCTGTGAAATCAAACTGTCCACTTAGGAAGCAACACTGATTGACAATAAATTTCACATGCTGTTGTGCAAATGGAATAGACAAAAGGTGGAAATTATAGGCAATTAGCAAGACACCCCCAATAAAGGAGTGGTTCTGCAGGTGGTGACCACAGACCACTTCTCAGTTCCTATGCTTCCTGGCTGATGTTTTGGTCACTTTTGAATGCTGGCGGTGCTCTCACTCTAGTGGTAGCATGAGACGGAGTCTACAACCCACACAAGTGGCTCAGGTAGTGCAGTTCATCCAGGATGGCACATCAATGCGAGCTGTGGCAAAAAGGTTTGCTGTGTCTGTCAGCGTAGTGTCCAGAGCATGGAGGCGCTACCAGGAGACAGGCCAGTACATCAGGAGACGTGGAGGAGGCCGTAGGAGGGGAGCAACCCAGCAGCAGGACCGCTACCTCCGCCTTTGTGCAAGGAGGTGCACTGCCAGAGCCCTGCAAAATGACCTCCAGCAGGCCACAAATGTGCATGTGTCTGCTCAAACGGTCAGAAACAAACTTGATTGCATTTCAAAGCATGAATGTCTCGTATGCTCTGATGCATGAACAGATTAATGATTGATTTGATGCAGTAGCCTATATATTGAAATAAGTTACGGTATTAAGACTAAACAGGAAATGCTCTTAGGCCTACAGCTAGGTGGTGGTTATACAAAAATACTATACAAAGCCTACTAATGATAACGACATTATTATAATAATGATCATTGTAATAATAACAATGAAATCAAGAAAAAGGAGAGTATAGGAGCCTGAGCTGCATGCATATTATGTGACAAACAGGTGCTGTTAGATTCATTTTTTATGCCTGTTTGGAACAGTGTAAACAACACTAAATAAATGATACCTAATAGCAGTCTGTTCTAACGGGGAAAAAATTGTAAAGCCTTTATTACATCATAGCAAATATTAAAAAACGCCAAATCGGTGAAATTGCTTTACCCAACATTTTGCCGTTGCATGAGGCTTGGTGCTCACGGAATCAGTAGGCTATTAAACAAACACTCAAACAGCCAACAGAAGCAATATCTAGCTTATTTCTGTAGATATATATACAGTACCAGTCAAAAGTTGACACAGCTACTCATTGCAGGGTTTTTCTTTATTTTTACTATTTTCTACATTGTAGAATGAGTGAATACCTCAACTATGAAGTAACACATGGAATCATGTAGTAACCAAAAAAGTGTTAAACAAATATGAGATTCTTCAAAGTAGCCACCCTTTGCCTTGATGACAGCTTTGCACACTCTTGGTGTTCTCTCAACCAGCTTCACCTGGAATGCTTTTCCAACAGTCTTGAAGAAGTTCCCACATATGCTGAGCACTTGTTAGCTGTTCCCTTTACTGCTGTCCAACTCATCCCAAACCATCTCAATAGGGTTGAGATCGGGGGATTGTGGAGGCCAGGTCATCTGATGCAGCACTCTCCATCACTCTCCTTCTTGGTCAAATAGCCCTTACACAGCCTGGAGTTTGGTTTTGGGTCATTGTCCTGTTGAAAAAACAACATCCTAAATGACCCCCAGCCTTTAGATGTGAACTGAACAATGCACTTGAGATGCATTTTAAAGACTATGGATGCGAAAGTGAACTTATTTACAAACGTTTAGGTCAGTTGTATGCTGCTTTGCAATCTATCAACAGCAAGGGTTCCATTAGAGGCGCAATATTTTTTACTGATGCATTTGGCAATATTCAATTAATACGCAAAAAAGATATGAACAAAAGCATTCGCTATGAAAGTTGATATGTAGGCCCTTCATATATTGGCTATGCACAGCACTTTGATCAATTTATCCAATCAGTTATTGTTTTCTTGCTCAAACCATGAGCAACACCTGTCAAACCCAGACATTTCTCTCAAAACACAGGGATGTTGATGCTGCTGCCTCCGCGGCATTGTTCTCAATCCCTACATTTTGCTATTATGCACATAGCAACATATTAATAGTTTTCATGTTGAATATATGGATGTGAAATTGTATTTCAGAATGTAGCGATACTCCATATTTTAGAGCCCACTATTAGGAGTATAATGACACCAAGGTGTTGTCTGTATCATGTATGGTTGGTTGTGTTACAAAAAAAGCATATCAAACAACCTTCCAATGAAGGTTCTATGTGATAATTGCCAGAACAGTCTAATACCACAAAACAAAACAAATCAGCCCATGCTGGCATTGAATCACCCTATACAGTATGTTTGCTCCTTTGAACTTTTTGGGGTAGTTTAGGGGACAGTTATCTTGTTTTTATTTGGGGTAGTCAGTGTTTTCTTGCTGGCCAAATGTTCACTCGGATGAGTTTAGAGACAAAGCAAGATGACCAAAGTAGCCTACTCTTGGGCCCAATAGGCAGCATGCATTCAGGTTAGCTAGGCAGGCATAGGCTTCAAATGCATTTCAGGGGAATTCTTCACCTGAGACTTACCCCACACCAGTGTGTTGCCAGTGTCTATGTTAATGTAAGCTCTAGTGTTCTTTTTCGGGAACTGTGTTTCGATCAGAAGTGTGATACAGGACTTTGGGCGAGCAGAATCAACAACCTCTGCATCAAGACAAGGTGTTTTACCAATGTTCAGTTAGCCTTCATTGTATTGTAGAAGCCAGATGAAAGGAACCGTTGGCCAGGCCGTGGCACCAAGTCGGAGCAGGTCCACCGATGCCGTGAGACTGGAGGCGGTCCATGGAAGTGGAAACTCAAACGTTTGAGCCTTTTTTTAGTAAAACACTGGGATAAGTCTCAGGTAAAAATGCTCCATAAAATGGGGGGTGTTTTTACACCACTTCCCTGCTGGCAGGATGCCGCTCGCCTGGCTAGGGAAGCCGTCTAAGAGAATGTGTAGGTCAGTAGCTCATCAGATGGAGTGAGAGACGGACAGTGGGAGGGTTGGCTCTGTTCACACTCTGCCTGATTTAACAGGTTTCATTTAATTTCACCTTTATTTAACCAGGTAGGCCAGTTGAGAACAAGTTCTCATTTACAGGGGCAGAGTGATTGGCAGCCGGCACAGTACAGCTGCGAGGGTGTGTCCTATGTGCTGTCAAGGGTTCGACGACCAAGAGCAAGCCTGAGTCTGCTCTGCAACCACTTGATAGTTCAATAATATTATGTAAGTATAGGCCAACTTCATAATGACATACACCCCTTAACAACACAGAGGCACCCCTAGAATGTGGTATTGTTATTTGCCTTAACATTTGTCAGGTTAAACCTATTAGTGTGGGTAAGAAATGACCAAAAGACGGCCAGTAATAGAAACAGTAGATCTAGCTAAACGCATGTTGTTTTTCCAAGTTGCCTACTAGCCACTTTATAAACAAGATGGCTGCCCAGAGAGTTGACATTAGGAAGTCAAGAGACTTGGTTGTCAGAAGATCCCCCTATGTGATTTGCATGGCCTTGACTAGGCAACTTTCAAGGGCATGTCTGTCTGGTCGGCTTGTTTGAATACGGAAGCAGATCTGATATCGAGTTAGCACCTCAGTCTTTTCCTGTCAGCTGAACACATCAGCTACTTACTGAGCTAGTTGTTATTAGACAACCTTGGCAACACGTTGGTAAATAAATGCATAAACTGTTGCATGTAAATCATGGATGGAGCATGCAAATGTACAATAGAATGAACGTTCAAACTGACTGTTTTGAATGTGTCATTAGCAGTCTCTATAGATGGGAGGGAAATGGCTTGTTGTATGGAAGTGAATGCAAAGTAGGAGCGACGAATATTCACCAGTACATAGACTTGGCCTAGTCAGTCCCCCCATGATTTTTCAGGGATTTTTGTGTGATATTTGCATGCAAAAATGCTTGATTTTGCTGTGGGAATTCTGACATTTTTCATGGCAATTGGTTGCAAAAATGCGCTGAGGGAAAACCTTCGTGGTGCTTGATTGAACCATATTATGCGGTACATGTGCAGTGATTGGTTGAAATTACAAGCCGACCTTTTGATGGGTCAGTTTTATGCTATAATTTTGCAATGATTTGACCGTTTTATGCAGAAATAGTGTGTGAATGGTCAAATTTGCTAGCCCTAAAGTGGTTAGAAAGGTTCGTAAATAAGACGTGCTGGCCATAAGTTCACTGAGCATTACTGAGGATATATTCTGGGCATGTTGGGGTAGAAAAGGAAGAAGATAAGGATTTAGTTGCCTGTGCAATGTGAGCTCTTCCTCGGTCACAGTAAAACACTACCTGTCTCCAAGCTACTGAAATTCTACCTCTTTTCAGGGTGTTACATTCCTGAACTTTAGAATTAAGATGTTCTGTCAGTGCGAAAGTAGAAGGGGAAGTATTTTCTCTCCTTGTTAGGTAATTTTAAAAAGAGGCATACTATAGAAAACAAATTGTACTCATCTCCCGTTTGTGATTATTATTTTTGAGGTTGTAAATGCAGCGGTAATACAGTATGGCTTGATTTATGAAGACGGCCAGTACCACTGAATTCGTCTAGGCCAGGTAGTTTGCATACTGGAAACTTGGCCACACCTGCTGTATGCCTGTTATCTGTGGCATCAGCAGGTTGGGGAGCATGTGGAAACTTGCAGGAACCCATAGCTGAGGAACAGACAGTCCTCGGAACAGAGTTAGAGGCTGGAAGAAGACGTTGAGCCAAGGGAGAGCAGGCTCTGACGCAACCTATTTTGTTTTCTTACAAGAGGAAGCATAAGCAGCTGAGTTCACCCTCAAGGCCCTAGGGAGAAATAACATAGAAACACATAGCCCCCAACTTATGTAGCATAGCAAATGGCGCCCTCTATACCATGTGAAACCACAATGATTACATAGTCAAAGGCGATGCATACGTGTTTGTCTGTAGTGGCTTTTCCAAAGAGAGAAAGACGAGGACACGCACAACAACAATTTGAAGCTCTTAAAGACACAGCAAGCCTCAGAAACACACAGTTCATGTGGCGTCTCATTGTACCATAGGCAGAAATGGCATTTATCTGAGAGGGAGCACAAGTGTTCGTGTGTAGTGGTTTCCTTGGTGTGACTGGACACACAGACAAAGCATTGATCGTCACCCTAGCGTGACTGAGCGATGTGATTGCAGCCCCAGATGTAGGCCTAGAGCCAGTGGTCTGAGGGGGCTTAGCAGAGCAGAAGGCCATCTCTGTCTGAGGGGAGAGTAAACATGCTTAAAGTATAGGACAATATTAGGCTACATAAAGTACAGCACATCCAGTATTTTTAAAGGTCCAATGCAGCTGTTTTTATCTCAATATCAAATCATTTCTGGGTGACAATTAAGTACCTTACTGTGATTGTTTTTAAAATGGTATAAATGAAATAAAAATAGTTTCTTAGCTATGAGCAATTTCTCAAGCATGAATTTTGATAGGACTGTCTGGGAGGGGTAACTGAAAACTTGCTGTTATTGGGCTGGCTTGGTTAGACGTTGTGAGGCCGGTTGTACGTATTGCCAAATTCTCTAAAATGATGTTGGAGGCAGCTTGTGGTAGAGAAGTGAACATTCAATCCTCTGGCAACAGCTCTGGTGGACATTCCTGCAGTCACCATGCCAATTGCATGCTCCCTCAACTTGAGACATCTGTGGCATTGTTGTGTGACAACTACACATTTTAGTGTCCTTTTGTCCCCAGCACAAGGTGCACCTGTGTAATGATCGTGCTGTTATGCCTGATATGCCACACCTGTCAGGTGCATGGATTATCTTGGCAAAGGAGAAATGTTCACTAATAGAGATGTAAAATAATTTCTGCACAAAATGTGAGAGTGTATTTAAAACGTTTGACTGCACTGAGCCTTTAAAACACTTGACTAGGTTTTCTGCAGTGTACACTAAGCTATGCTCCCATATTGTCTATTTCAGGGACAAAAGTATGTTTCTTGATAACATTTACGCTGATGTCCAGTATCTGCATACAGCTTCTGGATGTGCGTATGTTCTTCCCTTTCTTCCTGCAGAAATGTCAAAACCAACATAGTCAGAGCAGAAGAACACAAAAGGAAGAGGAAGTGAATTGGAACAGACTGGAGGAACAAAACTGAGACCAAGTTTAATTTTAGTGGAGCAGACTTATACTATCAAAGTTCAACATGAGAAAAAAACCTGAGGTTAATGTGCGGTTGTGGGATGAAAGTAAACTTTAATAAAGCCTCTGACTCCAAACCGATTGTAACCAAACCGTTCATGGCTTTGGGCACATACAGACCCAGTTACAAAACCATCCATGATGGGGATTTTTTTTTCTCACTGGGTGTAATGGTGTGAGGTAGGCCCAACACAGCATTTGAATCAGACGTTGTCATTGGCAGAGATTCTTGTTGCTAATGAAGCAGAAGTTCCTGTTTTAGTGCATTATATGACCCTATTTACTCTTACAGTAAGTCAAAGCCTATCCCTGGAAACTCCCCTTCGGTCAGCAAAGGCAAAACCACCCTGGCATTTTGATCTCATGGGGAAGAGATTAGAAGTTAAAGCAGCCAGAAAGCCTAAAATATTCCCTTTTTGCCCTCTCTAGGAAATCACTTGCAGCCAAGGCTTCCGAAACAGAGTGGATATAATGGGATATACGTTAGTGTTCCTCTCCCCCTTGCTCCCTCTTGGTTTTTGCTATTAGCCTACTCCCCTGTGTTTCTCCCTCCTAGTCTCTCTTTTTATTGCTTTGGGTCTCCCTGGAAACGCCACCCTGCTGCTCAGAGATTTGTGTTGACATTAACTTGATTGAGGTCAGGCAAGCTCTTACTACTTGGGATAGGCGAATTGCTTGCTTCTCATTGTGCTATAGCTTTAATGCTGAAGTTTGGTTGAGAATGTGGGCTCTTCCTGTCACACTATTGTTTGGACCCAGAAACGCTTACTCATGCAGTCATACTCCTCAACTGTACAGATGGGCTCAACAACAATAATGTTCTCAGTCAGCAAACTTGTTTCTTCGGAAGCCAGCTCTAGAACTTCCTCTTGTTGAAATGTAGAGAAATTTTCCGTCAGGGCATTACTGAAGAATGTTGAGACTTAATGATTTTCCGCCAATGCCTATACTCATTACCTTGGTCAGCTAGACCAGGGGTCGACCCATGTCTAGAAAGTCCCTTCACAAGGGGATACGAAGGTGGTGGAGGGTTTTTAAAGAAGAGACCTTATGGTGAAATCCCATGTTTGCGATTTGATAAACACTGTGTCGTTTGTCTACATGACTCACTCCCTCAGTCAACCTCAATCAGCTCAATCTATGGCTGTTGATCAGAGCACTTAGCTGTTCATTATAGCCAGCAGGGCCTTTGGGTGGTTTGCAGTCCTCCTTAGATCTTTGACCCATCTGAAATTCCCTAATAAAGATCAGGAAATTTGGGAGTGTCTGGGGTGAGTCAAGTGCTAGTGTTTTAGTTCACAAGTGTTTTTTTTTTAATAGAGCTAAGACCAGCTGTATTACACCAAGATCCAAGGATCAAACCCATCTCCTGGCCTTAGTCTATGATATCACAAATTGACTACAATAATATGTCAAGGCATTAGGAATATACACTGTAGATGGTCTACTCTCCCCACCCTTTGTTTTCTCTATGTTCTCATACTCTACCTACCTTTTTTTCTCCTTTCTATCTCTTCGTCTCCCTCTCTTGCTGTGCTGATGCTGATTTGCATCATCACTCACCATACTCTGTGCCTCTTTGGGGAGAATGAAGCCCTCTTCATCCGTTCCTTAAACACAGCCTTTGTTTTGTCTCCGCTCGCCATGCAGCCCCCCTGCCAATGTGCTGCACCCCCTCTGAACAAACCCTACCTCTTTTTGTTGTTTTTAACCAGGAGTGTTGCCAAAACTCTCATATCGAGTGTGGCTGTGCCCATCCCTCCTACACTGCCTTGAACACAGGGGTGAGGTGGAAAAGGAAAGTGAGAGAAATGAATGGAGAGCAAGGGCAGAGAAAGGAGAGGTTAGAGATGGGCAGAAGTGAGAAGTGTTTCAAGAGAGCAAGATGAGGGATTGAGTGCCTTAGAAACCTGTAAATACAGTATGTGTGTGTGTCTGTCTGCCTCACATTCTGCCTCTTCCCTCTGTTTCTTCAGGATCCGGAGGTGGCTCTGCCAGTGCGTCAGCAGTCCAAGGCCTGGTGCTGGTGCGTGTGCCTGGGCTTGGCCCTGATGCTGTCTGGCGTGGTTGTGGGAGGGGCCTACCTTTACAGGTACTACATCCTGGAGGTGAGACTGGACCACTCTGACCCCTGTGTTTATCTAGGGGTTATTGAATACTGTAACTGGCAGGATTGGAATGTTGTATTTATTGTATTTGAATACATGACATGTTTTAGAGTTTTTTTATTTGACATGGCAAAAGATACATTCTGCTAGAAGGGCAGAGCTCCATGCAGTGAAAAGTGGGAATATAAATGTTTTCTGTGTCCTCCCGTCCACTAGGAGGGCAGGGTGTTTGTGTGTGGGGTGAAGTACCGTGAGGAGGACATTGTGAAGTACCATGAGGAGACAATGATGATCCAGGAGGAGGAGGATGTGGAGCTGGACCTGCCCTCCAGCTTCAAGATGATCCAGGAGAACATCCGCATACTGGCGGACCAGGATGTGGCTCTCATCAACATACCCGTGCCCGAGTTCGAAGACGGCGACCCCGCCGACATCGTCCACGACTTCCACAGGGTAAGACTTGATTGAATTGAAAACTTCAACCCTGCTGTTTTTTGCTAACCCCTGTTTGTTTCTGTGGGGATAACAATCCACAGACCATGGATTGTTTGTGTTCAGTGGCATTTCTTAAGGTTGTTATCTTAGTCTGTTCTATTGGCGGTTCTCCACAGAGACTGACTGCCTACCTGGACCTGTTCCTGAACAAGTGCTATGTCATCCCCCTCAACACGTCCATCGTCATGCCTCCCAATGACTTCCTGGAGCTTTTGGTCAACATCAAGGTAACAGGAACTGCTTTATGAACCATGTTACAATAATGATAGTAATACATTCGATTTCTTACGCACTAGTCTGGGCACCCAATGTAACCTTATACTGTTTTTACAATGTTGTAAGAGAGACTGACATTAAATGTTTTTGAAATGAACCACTTAGTATCTCATGATGTTAATTATAGGATGTGTTAGTCGATGTTTTATTCCTCTTTCTTCCCCAGGCTGGTGCCTACATGCCCCAGTCCTACCTGGTCCATGAGGAGATGGTGGTGACAGAGCGCCTGGACAACGTGGAACAACTGGGATTCTTCATCAACAACCTCTGCCAGGGCAAGGACACCTATAAGCTTCAGCGCAGAGACAGGATCCTGGGTCAGTACACACCTGCATAAATACACACACACACCATACATCACACCTTGCGCACGCTTCATAGTTCTTAGTGAAGAACTATGCTAACGTGTCCAAAGGAAATAGGCTTCTCTTACATTCAGACATTTTTAGCTTGAGATCATGACTGACTGGTATCTAAGCACGCAGTTAGACCTCCCATACCTAACACACTACTCACATACACGTCCGCGTACAAGTATTCGCACGCGCACACACGTCTAACAAAACTACCACATGGGCATTGCAACATACTTTTGTATATATAGTGTATGTGGACACCCCGGATTCTGCTATTTCAGCCACACCCGTTGCTGACAGGTGTATAAAATCAAGCACACCGCCATGCAATCTCCATTGACAAACATTGGCAGTAGAATGGCCTTACTGAAGAGCTCAGTGACTTTCAATGTGGCACCGTCATAGGATGCCACCTTTCCAACAAGTCAGTTAGTCAAATATCTGCCCTGTTAGAGCTGCCCTAGTCTATTGTGAAGTGGAACCGTTTAGGAGCAACAACGGCTCAGGAAGTGGTAGGCCACACAAGCTCACAGAACGGGACCGCCAAGTGCTGGAGCATGTAAAAATCATCTGTCCTCGGTTGCACTCACTACCGAGTTCCAAACTGCCTCTGGAAGCAACGTTGGAACAAGAACTGTTCGTCGGGAGCTTCATGAAATGGGTTTCTATGACCGAGCAGCTGCACACAAGCCTAAGATCACTATGCGGAATGCCAAGTATTGGCTAGAGTGGTGTAAAGTTCGCCACCATTGGACTCTAGAGCAGTGGTAATGCGTTCGCTAGAGTGATGAATCACGCTTCACCATCTGGCAGTCCGACGGATGAATCTGGATTTGGCAGATGCCAGGAGAACGCTACCTGCCCGGATGCATAGTGCCAACTGTAAAGTTTGGTGGAAGAGGAGGAATAATGGTGTGGGGCTGTTTTTCATGGTTCGGGCTAGGCCTCTTAGTTCCAGTGAAGGGATATCTTAACGCTACAGCATACAATTATGTTCTAGACGATTCTGTGCTTCCAACTTTGTGGCAACCGTTTGGGGATCGCTCTTTCCTGTTTCAGCATGACAATGCCCCCGTGCACAAGGCAATGTCCATACAGAAATGGTTTGTCGAGATTGGTATGGAAGAACTTGACTGGCCTGCACAGAGCCCTGACCACAGCCCCATTGAACACATTTGGGCTAGATTGGAACGCTGACTGCAAGCCAGGCCTAATCCCCCCCAACATCAGTGCCCGACTTCACTAATGCTCTTGTAGATGAATGGAAGCAAGTCCCCGCAGCAATGTCACAACATCTAGTGGAAAGCCTTCCCTGAAGAGTGGAGGCTGTTATAGCAGCAAAGAGTGGACCAACTCCATATTAAAGCCCATGATTTTGGAATGAGATGTTCAATGAGCAGGTGTCCACATACTTTGTCATGTAGTGATTCTGACTCATATCTTTCCAAAAGAATGTTCTCCCAATGAGTCTGAGCCTGTATGAACAACCAACCACCATATTGTGGCATCTCATACAGGTTTTTATTAGGCGTAGATCAGCATTTTAACCTTTCCATCTCCCACATTACAGGTATGCAGAAGCGTGAAGCTCTCAACTGCCACAAGATCCGTCACTTTGAGAGCAAATTTGTGGTGGAGACCTTGATCTGTGAGCCCTAGTGACGTCTCCGTGGGCAAAGTGTGACATCGTCTCTGTACAACCTCTTCATTTCACTGGGAGCGCAGTTGGAGATTTGCAATCCTCACTTTCTGTTTTAAATTTTCCCATTTTGTTTTTCTACATCAGGTAGTTGTGTGTGTGATCATTTTTATGTGAAATGGGGGAATTTTGTCTCTGCTTAAAATCTGTCAATCAGTTCCGTGTTTTTTTTTCTTCATTATACAGGGATGCAATTATTCGATAGAGGGTTTCTATTTTTTGGAGGATATATTCAACGGCGGGACTGCTAGTTTTTCAAAAATGTAAACCTCACTGATGATTTTGAGATCTATGTTAAGATTTGATAATCTAAGTAATCAAAGTAATCAAACTGGGATTAAGGGGCTTGAAGCAGATCATGTATGGTATAGTCAGATTTTCTGAAACCGAGTCTAATTTGTATTTTTGAATACAGAAACAAATGTGCAAAGGCATAGCAAATGTATAATTTTGTACCACTGAACCTGGTTTAGAAGGGAATAGTCCAGGGTGTTTTATAGATTTTACATTTTCTGTTGAAACTGTTAAGATTTCTTAACTGGAAAACATCTTAAAATAAGTGTGGATAAATGTTTTTATTTCATCTAGCTTTAAGAATAGATAAATATCAAGATAGTTGTCTATATAATTCAAATCAGTTATTTTTTTCTCATACAACAAAGGAAAACACACTTTTTTTATTTTGGAATCAAAATATTTAGTTTAAGTTCTTTGTTTTTTTTCGATAACTCCATCTATATTACTAATTTGTATATAACCTCTGTAAAGATATGACCAACACCACAATAAATCTTAAACCAGTACTACAGACCTCCATGGCATAGCCAGTGTGTTTGTGGCAAGAACATATCAAATAAGTCTGAGTGCTTTTCTTAAATACACATTTGTCTGCTAACTTGGCGCCATCCATTTGTCTTTTTTTTTTAAGTAAAGATTTATTTAACTAGGCAAGTCGGTTAAGAACAAATTCTTATTTCCAATGACGGCCTAGAAACAGTTGGTTAACTGCCTTGTTCAGGGGCAGAACAACAGAGTTTTACCTTGTCAGCTCGGGGATTCAATCTAGCAACCTTTCAGTTACTGGCCCAACACTAACCACTAGGCTACCTGCAGCCCTTTTCCTGTGAGCCACTCTTTTGAATGGAGTCATTTGTACATGTTGACTGTATGCGCTGTCTCATTTGCTTATGTTTGCTCCCATAGCAATATGTGTCTCCTCTGATAGCTAAATGTGGTGACGGATCAGTTGACAAAGTATGACTATAAGCCCTGTTAAATGATCGTAGTGGAACGCTGCAGAGGTGGGACCAAATCACAAGTAAGTCTTAGCACTCAAGTCCCAAATCAAGACAGGCAAGTCCGAGTCAATTATCAAGTCCTAAACGTTGAGTTTCAAATACTAAACAAGTCATAATGTGCTCTTCACCAAATGTAATACCATTTCATATTTAAAAGTAATAGTATATTACATTTATGCAAATCATGAACGCTTTGACAAATATATATTTATTACTTTCCAAATAAACTTTATATTTCCATGGAAAATACATGGGTAGCCATGAGAAAGACACATCAATATGACAACAAAAACTAAATATTGTAGTGCTCTCCCCAGATATACTCTACACACCTAAAACAATCATGCCATAAAAGTTAATCATTTATTAACAGGTACATCAAAACAACTGATACTGAACTTTCTAGTAGGCTTACAATTTGAACACTGGCCTGAATGTCTGAGAAAACAATCCAGATCCCAAAGATGGGAGATGAAACCTGAACATGGAGACTCTGTGTAATGCATAAACAGACATTTTTTCTCTTATCTCAGGGCCCTATGATACATTGCATTTGCAAAAGACCAAATTTGATAAAAGTCTAAGTCGTATGTGCACAATGAGGCTGCAGTATGATGCCACCATGGCTGAAGACACGCTCCACTGGAGCACGAGGCAGGCACTGCCAAGACCCTGATGGCCACTCGGGACAGTGAAGGAAGAGCTGCTGGAGTGGTCCCAACAGCTTTCTTCTGCCTCTTACAGTATGCTGCAAACAGCCCTTCTTATCCAAAACTATGGTCCTCTCGCTCTTCCTCATTAACAAGAGGCACAGCTTGCTCAGTCCCTGTAGCATCTTGCAGAATCAGTTCTGGCAAAACATGTAAAAGCATAGCAGAAACAAAAAGGCCGGTATTGGTGATGTGGGTTACACTGAAAAAGTATTATTGTTGCAGTCAATTGGATTAAATTATGAGAAAAAGTTACTTCAAACTCAATGTTTACCTTTCACTCTTTGTGCCACCCACATCAGAAAAAAATCCGGATCCAAGGCAGCTGCTTTGAGATAGACTGGATCTGAAAAGGGGGCAGTTATTCCATCTTGTGTCCTGGCCATTTTCACATTGAAGATTCCAAGAAATCTTTTGTTCAGGGATGCCTGGAGACTTCTGACCAGGCCACTCAGGAAATGGACTCGAGGCTTCCGCTGCTCCAGGTGGTGATTCAGGGACATGACCGAGGGAACAACAGAACTGATTGTGACTATCTTCTCCCCGTGTCATATCTGTTGCTTCTCCAAATGGCTTCAGGCTACCAACTCCTTCAACTTATTCCACTCCTGTACTGTGAACAACAACTCCTTGTGCCCAACAACTCCTTGTGCCCAGCCTTTTCTAGAACATGACTGATCTTTAGATGGTCACATTGGATAACTGCCTTCACTTGTCTCAGTGTTGAGTTCCATGTTGTGTTGACAGCAGCAGGGATGCCTCTTTCCCCAAATTCAGCATCAAACACCTCTTTGAATGTTGTGCTTGTACGCAGCAGTGAGCTGATTTTTGATAACTTTGAAAGAGAAGGAGTCATCACTTTGTTTCTTTCAAGCCATCTCCCACCACCAGCTGGAGAGTGTGGGCAAAACACTGCAAGCGCTGTTTTTTTGCAATAGCAGCATCCACTGTTTGCTGGTCTTCCAGGGTTAGGTCATTCCAGAGCTCTGGGTCGTCAAGGTGATCTTCGTCATGTACTTCATCTTCTTGTTCAATGGGGAAGCACACCGTGGATGCTTTTCTCATGTTGGCAGCATTGTCACTAATGATATAGTGCAATTTATTTTTAATGCTGTACTCACCACATATGGCCTCAAACTGCTCACAGATTCTTTCGGCCGTGTGTGGGCCTTTGAAGCGGTCACGGGCCAAGAGATTGGACTTGATCTGTATCCTCTCGCCATCTTTCTCCATACAGTGCACAGTGACACCAAGGAACCCCCTCATCTTTCGGTCGGACCAAATGTCCACTGTGACTGAAACATGGTCTGTGTTGCTCAACTGAGTTTTCAGTTTTGAACATCTCTCTGTAGCGAGGTTCTCTACTTTTGATGTCAATGTTCTTTTTTATTTCACCTTTATTTAACCAGGTAGGCTAGTTGAGAACAAGTTCTCATTTGCAACTGCGACCTGGCCAAGATAAAGCAAAGCAGTTCGACACATACAACAGCACAGAGTTACACATGGAATAAACAAACATACAATCAATAATACAGTAGAAAAATCTATATACAGCATGTGCAAATGAGGTAGGATAAGAGAGGTAAGGCAATAAATAGGCCATGGTGGCGAAGTAATTACAATATAGCAATTAAACACTGGAATGGTAGAATGTGCAGAAGTTGAATGTGCAAGTAGAGATACTGGGGTGCAAAGGAGCAAGATAAATAAATAAATACAGTATGGGGGTGAGGTAGATTGAATGGGCTATTTACAGATGAGCTATGTACAGGTACAGTGATCTCTGAGCTGCTCTGACAGCTGGTGCTTAAAGCTAGTGAGGGAAGTAAGAGTCTCCAGCTTTAGTGATTTTGCAGTTCATTCCAGTCATTGGCGGCAGAGAACTGGAAAGAGATGCGGCCGAAGGAAGAATTGGCTTTGGGGGTGACCAGTGAAATATACCTGCTGAAGCGTGTGCTACGGGTGGGTGCTGCTATGGTGACCAGTGAGCTGAGATAAGGCGGGGCTTTACCTAGCAGAGACTTGTAGACGACCTGGAGCCAGTGGGTTTGGCGACGAGTATGAAGCAAGGGCCAGCCAACGAGAGCGTACAACGAGTGTTCTACGACACACTGGGCTGTACTTACTGTCAACCACTGACAGAAAGTGACGAAAACTCTTGTTTTCCACAATAGACAGAGGCAAGTTGCAATCGATAACCAGGTCGGACAGTATTGCATTGTTGATAGCTTTCTGCTGTGGATGATTCATCCTGTACTGCCCTACACGGGTCTTCATTAACTGTGAGATTGGAGACTGTTGTGGTTCACTTGTGACACTTTTGTTCATCTGGTATTGTTCAAATCTGTAAGCATATAAAAAAAATATTGAGGGAGGCAGTAGCACAATCTTGCCTGGTCTCAATCTTGGGTGCAATGATCACGTTCCCGCACTGGCTGACTACGTGAAGGCTCATTGATTTAATGTTATGTTAGCCTACATGCTATACTAGCAAAGTTATATATAGCTGTCGGCTATATTAGCCACGACTTACCATTCTTTGTGCAGCTTCAAATGTCGAACAAAGTTGGAAGTTGTTGCGCCTCCGTCTGTCATTTTCTTCCCGCATGTTTTGCAAGTTGCAATCTGTTTTTTGTTGACTACAGCGTAGTCTGTATATCCGAAAATAATATTTTGGGGTATCATCTTTCCAAGGGCTCCGTCTGAATTCACCTGCCGACGTTCCTCTGCATAGCCACGCACAACTATTTCTCAGCTGGCACAATTTGATGGGCTACTGTCCGATTCAAACTTTAATCCGTTAAATGAAGAGTTGAAGTGCTGCACACTTTTTTAAATAGCATAATTTTTTCTATTTGCGCTTGGGGAGGGTATCAAGTCAGGTCGAGTCATATGGCTCAAGTCAAGTCACAAGTCATTGGTGTTAAAGTCGAGTTGCAAGTCATCATATTTGTGACTCGAGTCCACACCTCTGGAAATCTGTCTAATTAAGATCCTGATGAGTTGGAGCTTGCAGAAGGGTGTCATGGGAGAGACTCCAGGTGTTTTTTGCTGGTTCACCTCCACAGTCAGGGATGAGGGGCCAATGGGTTTTTCTACAGAGTACATAATGTACATGCTTTTAGTATGTTTGGTGAATAACCAATCCTCCTTACTTTCATTTCTCTGACTGAAATTCTGGGACTCATCTCGAACATCCCTGTTTATTTATTCATATGGATCACATCAAAATAGATTGAAGTTCAGAATATCTAAAAGACCACATCAGTATGACTAATTTTTGTAATGAAAGGCACAGTACAGGTTAGAATATGAAGTGTGTTTGCATTGTGGGAATGCAATCTCTCAACTGAAGTCAATGTAATTCTCCGGTTGGAACGTTATTCAAGATGTATGTTAACAACATTCTTAAGATTGATTCAATACATCGTTTGACATGTTTCTACTGACTGTTATGGAACCTTTGGACTTTTCGTCACGTTATAGTGACGAAATGTGGCTTTGTGACTTTGGAATTGTTTACCAAATGCGCTAACCAAAGTAGCTAATTGGACATAAATAACGAACATTATCGAACAAATCAAGCATTTATTGTGGACCTGGAATTCCTAGGACTGCATTCTGATGAAGTTCATCAAAGGTAAGGAAACATTTATCATGTATTTTCTGGTTTCTGTTGACTCCAACATGGCGGCTAATTTGGCTATTGTTCTGAGCGCTGTCTCAGATTATTGCATGGTTTGCTTTTTCCGTAATTAAAAAAAAAAAATATGACACAGCGGTTGCATTAAGGAGAGGTATATCTATAATTCCATGTGTATAACTTGTATTATCATCTACATTTATGATGAGTATTTCTGTTGAAACGATGTGGCTATGCAAAATCACTTGATGTTTTTGGAACTAGTGAATGTAACGCGCCAATGTAAACTCAGATTTTTTTTAAATAAATATGAACTTTATCAAACAAAACATGCATGTATTGTGTAACATGAAGTCTTATGAGTGTCATCTGATGAAGATCATCAAAGATTAGTGATTCATTTTATCTCTATTTCTGCTTTTTGTGACTGCTGTCTTTCGCTGGAAAATGGCTGTGCTTATTGTGGTTTGGTGGTGACCTAACATAATCGTTTGTAGTGCTTTTGCTGAAAAGCATATTTGAAATCGGACACTTTGGTGGGATTAACAACAAGATTACCTTTAAAATTATATAAGACACATGTATGTTTGAGGAATTTTATTATGAGATTTCTGTTGTTTGAATTTGGCGCCCTGCACTTTCACTGGCTGTTGTCATATCGATCCCGTTAGCGGGATCCAGCCATAAGTTAATGGAAGCCTATCAAATATAATCCAGTTAGAATCAGGAATTCCCCAGGGTAGCTGTTTAGGCCCCTTGCTTTAATTTATTTTTCACTAACGAAATGCCACTGATTTTGAGTAAAGCCAGAGGGTCTATGTATGCAGATGACTCATCACTATACACGTCAGCTACAGCGACTGAAATGACTGCTACACTTAACAAAGAGTTGCAGTTAGTTTGAGTTTGCGGCAAGGAATAAGTTAGTCCTAAATATTTATAAAACCTAAAATCATTGTATTTGGAACAAAACACTCACTAAACCCTAAACCTCAACTAAATATTGTAATAAAAAGTGTGGAAATTGAGCAAGTTGAGATGACTAAACTGCTTGGAGTAACCCTAGATTGTGAAAATGTATTGATGCAGTAGTAGCTAACGCGGAACCCAAACTGGCTGCGCGCATGCGTCATCGTGCGCCATCGTGCATAAATGTATTTTGTCCCCCCACACCAAACGCGATCATGACACGAAGGTTAAAATATCAAAACAAACTCTAAAGCAATTACATTAATTTGGGGACCGGTCGAAAAAGCATTCAACCTTAATGGCAATTTAGCTAGCTAGCTAGCTTGCACTTGCTAGCTAAGTTGTCCTATTTAGCTAGCTTGCTGTTGCTAGCTAATTTGTCCTGGGATATAAACATTGAGTTGTTATTTTACCTGAAATGCACAAGGTCCTCTACTCCGCCAATTAATCCACACATAAAACGGTCAATCGAGTGGGTAAACTGAGCATGGAAAAACTCAGCAGCGTTGCAGTTCTTGACACACATCACCACAGTGTTCCCTCCAATATGTATTTGAAAGGGGCTGTTGTCTCTTGGCTTTTTTAGAGCATTTATTTGTTTGTTTTAAACGTGAAGAAAAACCCAATGATACACCAAAGAAAGTTGCTAGCTAGCTGTCTAGTACATTTAGTCTCTGTGTATTTGTTGCCATGGTAATAGGCTTGTGAATTAGCATACATTGAATTAGCAATCCAGGTTCCATATACATCATTGGCCAAAACGCCCACACCTGGCGTTTTAGC
Source organism: Salvelinus fontinalis (assembly GCF_029448725.1). Taxonomy (NCBI): domain Eukaryota; kingdom Metazoa; phylum Chordata; class Actinopteri; order Salmoniformes; family Salmonidae; genus Salvelinus; species Salvelinus fontinalis. The sequence goes on along the minus strand of NC_074687.1, from coordinate 15,783,038 downwards.
ATAAGACACCATCTTTTATTTGTCCACCAACACCAGTAGCTATCACCAATTCGGCTGAACTAAGATATTGATAGCCACTAACCAAGAAAAAAACTCATCAGATGACAGTCTGATAACATATTTATGGTATAGGATAGGTTTTGTTAGAAAAATGTGCATATTTCAGGTAGATGTCATAGTTTACAATTGCACCCACCGTCACAAATGGACTAGAATAAATATATAGAGCAACGTGTTTACCCAATTACTAATCATCAAACATTTCGTAAAAATACACAGCATACACTAATCGAAAGACACAGATCCTGTGAATACAGACAATATTTCAGATTTTCTAAGTGTCTTACAGCGAAAACACAATAAATCGTTATATTAGCATACCACATATGCAAACGTTACCAGAGCATTGATTCTAGCCAAAGAGAGCGATAACGTAAACATCGCCAAAATATATTAATTTTTTCACTAACCTTCTCAGAATTCTTCAGATGACACTCCTGTAACATCACATTACAACATACATATACAGTTTGTTCGAAAATGTGCATATTTAGCCACCAAAATCATGGTTAGACAATGACAAAAGTTGCCCAGCTGGTCAGACAATGTCGTGCGCCATATTAGACAGTGATCTAGTCCTATACATAAATACTCATAAACGTGACTAAAAAATATAGGGTGGACAGCGATTGATAGACAATTCAATTCTTAATACAATCGCTGATTTACATTTTTTAAATTATCCTTACTTTTCAATACAGTTTGGGCCAAGCGAAGCTACGTCAAACAAGATGGCGTCCTAAGCGATTAACATTTCTCGACAGAAACACGATTTATCATAATAAATTGTTCCTACTTTGAGCTGTTCTTCCATCAGAATCTTGGGCAAAGAATCCTTTCTTGGGTCTAATCGTCTTTTGGTCGAAAGCTGTCCTCTTGCCATGTAGAAATGCCCATTGCGTTCGGCATGAACTGGAACCGTGCCCAGAGATTCACAGTGTCTCAGAAATAAATGTCCCAAAATCGCACTAAACGGAAATAAATTGCTATAAAACGGTTTAAATTAACTACCTTATGATGTTTTTAACTCCTATAACGAGTAGAAACATGACCGGAGAAATATAACTGGCTTCACTAGTGCTTGGAAAAAGTGCAGGTCGGTGTCCTCCGCGCGCCTGACGCAGCAGGAAAGGAATTCCTACCTACACGTGTTTTTGTTTTATAGGGGCTGTGATTGGGCAATCGATACCATTCAAATCGTCATCACGTAAAGGCATCCAGGGGAAGACGTAAGCAGTGTCTGTATACTCATAGCAATAACAGTGGCCTTTTAACTGACTCCAGATCAGGGGCCAAAATGTGTGAAATCTGACTCCATGTCAGGGAAATTGCTGTAGAATGAGTTCTGTTCCACTCAGAGACAAAATTTCAACGGCTATAGAAACTAGAGACTGTTTTCTATCCAATAATAATAATAATATGCATATTGTACGATCAAGAATTTAGTAGGAAGCCGTTTCAAAAATTACACGATTTCCATAAATAGTGACAACAGCACCCCCTAGCCTCAACAGGTTAAAACTAGTTTTTCAACCACTCCACAAATTTCTTGTTAACAAACTATAGTTTTGGCAAGTCGGTTAGGACATCTACGTGCATGATACAAGTAATTTTTCCAACAATTGTTTACAGACAGATTATTTCACTTATAATTCATTGTATCACAATTCCAGTGGGTCAGAAGTTTAAATACACTAAGTTGACTGTGCCTTTAAACAGCTTGGAAAATTCCAGAAAATGATGTCATAGCTTTAGATAGGCTAATTGACATCATTTGAGTCAATTGGAGGTGTACCTGTGGATGTATTTCAAAGTCTACCTTCAAACTCTGTGCTTCTTTGCTTGACATAATGGGAAAATCTAAATAAATCAGCCAAGACCTCAGAAAAAAATTGTAGACCTCCACAAGTCTGGTTCATCCTTGGGAGCAATTTCCAAATGCCTGAAAGTACCACGTTCATCTGTAGAATCAATAGTATGCAAGTATAAACACCATGGGACCACGCAGCCGTCATACCGCTCAGGAAGGAGACGCGTTCTGTCTCCTAGAGATGAACGTACTTTGGTGCGAAAAGTGCAAATCAATCCCAGAACAACAGCAAAGGACCTTGTAAAGATACTGGAGGAAACAGGTACAAAAGTATCTATATCCACAGTAAAACGAGTCCTATATCGACATAACCTGAAAGGCCGCTCAGCAAGGAAGAAGCCACTGCTCCAAAACCGTCAAAAAAAGCCAGACTACGGTTTGCAACTGCACATGGGGACAAAGATCGTACTTTTTGGAGAAATGTCCTCTGGTCTGATGAAACAAAAATAGAACTGTTTGGCCATAATGACCATCGTTATGTTTGGAGGAAAAAGAGGGAGGCTTGCAAGCCGAAGGACAACATTCCAACCGCGAAGAACGGGGGTGGCAGCATCACTTTATGGGGGTGCTTTGCTGCAGGAGGGACTGGTGCACTTCACAAAATAGATTGCATCATGAGGTAGGAAAATTATGTGGATATATTGAAGCAACATCTCAAGACATCAGTCAGGAAGTTAAAGCTTGGTCGCAAAAGCCTAAAATTGCCTTTTTCATTGAGGGGATTGGCAAAATGTTCCCACTTGTCTTAATGTTCCTTGTTTTACTATCCTTGTGAGGACTTCTGGTAACCACAAGGATAGTAAAACCAAACACATACACACACACACACAGACTCATGTAAACTATTTTGTTTACACTCTCAGATAGTTGGAATCGTTCGTACAGATCTCTCTGACTGAAGCACATCCACAACAGGAAGATTTTGCACAGCGACATGAAAGCACAGGTATTAAACACCTGTCATATTCAGTTAAAAGCCACTGAAATATCAAAGCACAGATACAGCTTATAACGACTTGATCTACACTAATCATTGGTTTGTTTCTGTATTGCTTTCCTCTAGAATATATTCCTTGCCAAGAGTGGGATGAAAGCCAAGCTGGGAGACTTTGGCATCGCAAGAATGTTAAACTAGTGAGTTACTATGATAGTGGCAGAAGACGCACAGCTAGGGAATCCTACTGGTATTTTCCCCATGACTTTTCTCCACGATTGTTGATTACAGAGAGCTGCAACGTGGTTGAGAAATACTATTAACATTTTACTGCCTGTACAACCATACAGTTATATGGTTATAAGGTGTGAGAAGAACATTGGTGTGCAAATAATGAGTCTGGATCACTTTATGACTTTTATATCTTTTTAGATGAAACTGCTGACTAATGAGTCCAGGTTTGTTTTATTGTGATTGGTTAGTACCATAGAGCTAGCCAGGACCTGTGTTGGGAAGCCATATTACCTTTATCCTGAGATCTGTGAGAATAGACCGTACAACAACAAAACATATGTACTGTATCATCCTCCCCTCTTTTTCTCTCTCTGTGTCTAGGCCTACAAAGTGAAAGCCAAAATGTCAGTGTTTTGGTGAAGTGAATTATGGAGGGTCTACATGGCACGCCCACATGTATGCTCTAGTTGGTTGGCCCTCGCTACATATTCGTCGCCAGACCCACTGGCTCCAGGTCATCTCTAAGTCTATGCTAGGTAAAGCTCCACCTTATCTCAGCTCACTGGTCCCGATAACAACACCCACCCGTAGCATGCGCTCCAGCAGGTATATGTCACTGGTCATCCCCAAAGCCAACACATCCTTTGTCCGCCTTTCCTTCCAGTTCTCTGCTGCCAATGACTGGAACGAATTGCAAAAATCACTGAAGCTGGAGACTTTTATTTCCCTCACCAACTTTAAACATCAGCTATCTGAGCAGCTAACTGATCGCTGCAGCTGTACATAGCCCACCTGTAAATAGCCCACCCAATCTACCTACCTCATCCCCATATTGTTGTTATTTACTTTTCTGCTCTTTTGCACACCAGTATTTCTACTTGCACATCATCATCTGCTCATCTATCACTCCAGTGTTAATTTGCTAAATTGTAATTACTCCGCTACTATGGCCTATTTATTGCCTTACCTCCTCACGCCATTTGCACACACTGTATATAGACTTTTTTCTATTGTGTTATTGACTGTATGTTTGTTTATTCCATGTGTAACACTGTGTTCTTGCTTGTGTCGCACTGCTTTGCTTTATCTTGGCCAGGTCGCAGTTGTAAATGAGAACTTGTTCTCTATTAGGCTACCTGGTTAAATAAAGGTGAAATAAAAAGAAAATGTTATTCTGTTATATGTTTAGACGACCTAAAAAGTATACGATCAGTATAAGATCAGTAGGTGGTGATATTTTACCTGATGGTTGTGTGGGCAGGAGGGACTGTAGAGCATTAGCTAGCGGTCTGATCAATCAACTATTTGGCTGTAGCTACATCAAACCTTTGTTCTGCTCTCCAGGACTGGGCTGTTTTGATACTAGCTGGCGTTACAGAGTTTCACTGTCACCAACACCCACAGTGTAATGCTATGTGTTTTTTGCCATTTCCAATAATACTGGTTCTTTCTGTTGCTCAGGGAGCTCTGCACCCTGACATCCAGTAAGCACTGCCACGCACGCACGCACGCACGCACGCACACACACACACGTACACAGTGCCTTCAGAAAGTATTCATACCCCTTGACCTAAGATAAATTAGAGATAGAATAAGCCTACCACTTCGCGGCTGAGCCATTGTTGCTCCTAGACGTTTCCACTTCACAATAAACACTTACAGTTAACCGAGGCAGCTCTAGCAGGGCAGAAATTTGACCAACTGTTGGAAAGGTTGCATCCTATGACGGTGCCACGTTGAAAGTCACTGAGCTCTGCAGTAAGGCCATTCTACTGCTAATGTTTTCTATGGAGATTGCAGGGCTGTGTGCTCAATTTTATACACCTGTCAGCAACGGGTATGGCTGAAATAGCCGAATCCACTAATTTGAAGGGGTGTCCACATCCTTTTTGTATATACAGTGTACTTCTTTAACCCGTCTCCTCCCATTCATCTACACTAATTGAAGTAGATTTAACAAGTGACATCAATAGGGGATCATAGCTTTCACTTGAATTCACCTGGTCAGTCTAAGTCATGGAAAGAGCAGGTGTTCCTAATGTTTTCTACACTCTGTGTAGTGTACATTCCATCAATCATTGATTCAGCCATGTCGTCAAGGTATGTATTGATATTTATGGTGTCTAACATTTTATTGCAATACAATTGTCTCTCATTAACCATGTAATAATAACTGAACACACAATATATTTGTATGACTAATTTTAGGCTCTTTGAGTTTGACACCAATCGTTTGGATGGGCTCCTGTTACTTCATCTATCTCAGAAATGAACTGTGCTTTCATTTGGTAATTTTGCACAAATGCTAAACATTTGATTCAACATGGCCAGAATATTCCATTGAAAGAAGTGTAACATTGCCATAAAATCTAAATAACCCTCAAATAATTGCGGGCCGTTGAAATATGACACTCGTGGTATTTGGCTCCAGGTAGACAATTGTATGAAAGACTGTACAAGTCGCAGAGTACCTTGTATTTGTGTGCATCCTGTGCAGGTATTGACAAGACCAGTCAACATAATTATATCTGATCTCTGGGCTGTCCTATATGAGCTCTGTACCCTCAGACATCCAGTAAGCACTGCCACACACACACAGTGCCTTCAGAAAGTATTCATACCCCTTTACTTATTCCACATTTTGTTGTTACAGCCTGAATTCAAAATTGATTAAATATAAATGTTTTCACCCATCTACACACAACCACCACATAATGACAAAGTTACAACATGTTTTTTTTTTCAATTGTAGCAAATTTAATGAAAATGAAATACAGAGATGTCTAATCTACATACTATACGTATTCACACCCCTGAGTCAATACACGTTAGTATTGGCTTCAGCAGCATTTACAGCTGTGAGTCTTTCTGGGTAAGTCTAAGAGATTTGCACACCTGGATTGTACAATATTTGCACATTATTCTTTTTGAAATTATTCAATCTCTGTCAAGTTGGTTGTTGATCATTTCTTGACAGCCATTTTCAAGTCTTGCCATACATCTTTAAGGTGGTTTAAGTCAAAACTGTAACCAGTCCACTCAGGAACATTCAATGTCATCTTGAAAAGCATCTCCAGTGTATATTTGGCCTTGTGTTTTAGGTTATTTTCCTGCTGAAAGGTGAATTTGTCTCCCAGTGTCTGTTAGAAAGCAGACTGAACAAGGTTTTCCTCAAGGATGTTGACTGTGCTTAGCTCTATTCCGTTTATTTTTATCTTTAAAAAAAACTCTGTAGTCCTTGCTGATGACAAGTATACGAAAAGTGGTACTCAGTGATGTTGTGTTTTCCCCAAACATAATGCTTTGTATTCAGGACATGAAGTTAATTTCTTTGCCACATTTTTTGCAGTTTTACTTTAGTGCCTTATTGCAAACAGGATGCATGTTTTGGAATATTTTTATTCTTTACAGGCTTCCTTCTTTTCACTCTGTAATTTACAGTAGTTATTATTGTGGAGTAACTACAATGTTGTTGATCTGTCCTCAGTTTTCTCCTATCAAGGCCATTAAACTCTGTTTTAAAGTCACCATTGGCCTCAGTGAAATCCCTGAGCAGTTTCCTTCCTTCCTGTATCTTTGTGGCGACTGGGTGTATTGACACACCATCTAAAGTGTAATTATTAACTTTACCATGCTCAAATGGATATTCAATGTCTACTTTTCAAATGTGTTACCCATCCACCAATAGTTGCCTTTCTTTGCGAGGCATTTTGAAAAACATATTTTCACTGACATTATGGGGTATTGTATGTAGGCAAGTAACACAATCTCAATTTAATCTATTTTTTAATTCAGGCTGTAACAACAAAATGTGGAAAAAGTTAATACTTTCTGAATGCACTGTATCTCTGGTATTTCTCTGTTTCCTCCTCCGACAGGTAGACTCAGCGATATGAGATCATCATAAACAGTGAGGTGACTTTCTCCTTACAGAAATTAACATTCAAATATTTTCTGGTTGAAACAGTTAAACAAAACTTGCACAAGCGAAATGTGCTAACTCCTCACACTTTGCAGAAGTCTTGTGACTTCTTGTTAATAACAGATATAATTAGCTTGCGTGCGGGGGTGTGTGTGTGTTCACTTCAGGGTATTGTGCTGTTTCCTCACTCTGTTCTGGATGTTTCTAGGTGATTGAGGAGTTCAGCCACATGATGTTGCACAGAAAGAGAGCTGCTGTAGGCCCACAGGCTAGAGTATGGGCCGCTCCAGGACAGACCCCAGATACACACACATTAGGGACATAACGCTAAAAGATCTGTGTTCCAACCTCCCCTTATCAGAATCATTAGCTTGTCTCTGCTTAGTTTCAGCCACACATTACCCAAAATCTATAGTTTCCTTCTTGCATTCAGTAGGCTTGGCTTCACAGTAGCTGTGGGGAAATGTTGACAGTAGCACCACCTGGTGGTCAGTATCATAGCTTGCTCTCCATTATCTGAAGATCCTCATCATATTCCATTCGCTCTAGCTTTTTGGCATCAAAACCAGTTACACCGAACTGAAATGTGAGCCCATTTCAAAGATTCCTGGGCATGAAATGTAAATTACGTCAGCCATATCTCTAAATCTCAGAGTACAATCATCAGGTGAATATCATTAGACTGTTGTCATTCTCTATGGAAGCATGCCAGTGCTGACATCTCCTTTCTGGCACCTGTAATGTTATGCTAACATCATAGCAACATTCCGAGAGTGTTGAGTAGACTGGGAGTGTCAAAGTGTCATCACAATTATGTAACTATCTAAATGTTCTTCTTTATTTGTAACTTTTTAATTTTTCATCCCATGTTGGGTCCAGAAATAGTCCCCAAAGCCAGGGAGGCCTCCACCCCGGCCAAAGCTTGGGCTCTCGGTAAAGGAACTGGTTCTCAAATCAGACTGGAAACCCCCTTACAGAGTCATGCCACGGCATAAAGTAGCTTACCTGTCTGAACTACCACTATATCAGTTACTGCACTCCTGCAGTAATCTAGTCTGTATCATGATAATAGGTCAAATCTACCACACCCAAAACTGATTTGTGAAGGTACTGGAGGCTAAATGGAAACTGGAGAAACAGGAAAATGATCATCTGATGAAGGTTGACTGACCGAAAGCTTAGTTAATGTAAAAATAAATGTGCATTTCACTGGAAGTGTGCAGAGACGTTTTTCCTGTTTCTCCATAGCTACTACATGGAAGCATGTTCCTAATCCAATTTGATCTTATTCCATCTAATCTTTTTGTTGTTTTTTTGTTCCTCAGCCATTTCCTCCAAGAGTTGCACAGGTGTGCACGTGCTCGTGGATCCATCGGCCAGACAATACAGTCAACAGGACCGCAGATGGAATGGTCAGGCTGAAGTCAACTCCTATGACCACTACCATGCCCAGCTGGAAGCCATCCAGAGGAGATGCCCCCTCTTCCTACTCATCCTCCTCTTTCTTCTCATCATCCTCCAGTGGTTCAGGAGAGACCTGTGGAGCACTCTGATGACAGAGAGAACCGCAAAGAACCTTATCAATTGTGAGTGTTCAATCAAGCATAACCATAGAACAATGAAGTGTTCTTCAAGCCTTCACATTTGTTAGTGTGTGTATGTTTGGCCTTCAGGGTGGCTGCTGCTCGTAATGAATCCCTCCAGAGGAGACAGGAGGCCAACCAGTACAAGCTAATGGCAGAGAAACAGCTAGAGGGTTTCAGGCTGTATTACACTGAAACAGCGGTTTGCTGGCTTCTGTTAAATACTAGAAAAACTGGATATGCTGCAGATGTATGGTAACTAAAAATCTGTGAATCTGAACCTCCCTGTTTTGACCCACAGGGCCTGCGGCCCTCCACAGCAGACGCTGAGCGGTACCGACAGCCTGAGCAGGACCAAGGGGCAAGGCGTTCTGCACACCCACACATACCCCACGTTAGGAGGCAGGATGGGCAGCAGGTAAAACTGAGCGGAAGGAGAAGGTGTACAAAAGTGACTTATGTGATTTATTGTTTATTTGTGAAGCATTCAGGTTCATATATGTGTAGTATCTGCGGCAGTTGCAGCACATCAGACAGCAATATTATAATGAGATGACAGAGAGCTGACGCTGAGGTAAAGACGAAAACATATTGACATGAATGTTTCTCTGTCATTCCCTATGCCCTACCATTCTTTATCACAACTACATGATATCTGCATCAGTGGTGTAAAGTATTTATGTAAAAATACTTTAAAGTACTACTTAAGTTGTTTTTTGAGGTATCTGTACTTTACTATTTATATTTTTGACAACATTTACTTCACTACATTCCTAAAGAAAATGATGTGCTTTTTACTCCATACATTTTGAATGCCTAGCAGGACAGAAAATGGTCCAATTCATACACTTATCAAGATAACATCCGGTCATCCCGACCACCTCTGGCCTGGCGGACTCACTAAAACACAAATGCTTTGTTTGTAAACGATGTCTAAATATTGTAGTGTGACCCTGGCTATCCGTAAAAAATGTAAAAATTGTGCCGTCTGGTTGGCTTCATAGAAGGAATTTTTAAATGATTCATACTTTTACTTTTAATACTTAAGCATATTTAAAACCAAATACTTTTAGACTTTTACTCAAGTAGTATTTTACTGGGTGACTTTCACTTTTACTTGAGTAATTTTCTATTATTAAGGTATCTTTACTTTAACTCAAGTATGAGAATGTAGTACTTTTTCCACCACTGATTTGCATAACACCACTACACATTTCTAATACCATTTGTGTTCTCACTGTTGTTAACATAACACAGTCTATACAGTGAGTATACCAAACTAGGAACACCTTCCTAATATTGAGTTGCATATCTGTTCTCACTCCCCCTCTGGGGCATGGACTCTACAAGGTGTCAAAAGCGTTCCACATGGAGGCTGGCCCATGTTGACGCCAATGCTTCCTACAGTTCAAATCAAATCAAATCAAATGTTATTTGTCACATACACATGGTTAGCAGATGTTAATAAGAGTGTAGCGAAATGCTTGTGCTTCTAGTTCCGTTGTGTCAAGTTGGCTAGATGTCTTTTGGGTGGTGGACCATTCTTGATCCACACAGGAAACTGTTAAGCGTGAAAAACCCACAGATTAGCAGTTCTTGACACAAACTGGTGCGCCATACCCCATTGAAAGGTCCTCAAATATTTTGTCTTACCCATTCACCCTCTGAATGACACATATACTCATATACTCAATTGTCTCAAGGCTTAAAAAACGTCCTTATTTATCCTGTATCCTCCCCTTCATCTACACGAATTAAAAAGTGGATTTAACAAGTGACATCAATAAGGGATCATAGCTTTCACCTGGTCAAGTCTGTCATGGAAAGCGCAGGTTTCCTTAATGCTTTGTACACTCAGTTTATATTGACTATAGCTAGGTTTCCATCCAATTGGCGACCAATTTTCATGCGAATATTCTAAAATCCATAATGAAAATCCACCAGTGATGTTTCCACCAAACTGACTTGTTTCAGATAAAAATCAGTGCGTGATGGCATAGTGCACAAAAACTGTATCTTTTTGCTTCAGTTTTCATGTACCGAATAAAAATCTAAATGTCATCGTGGTTCCACAGCATGTTTTACTATACGGATAGTTTTGTCACAGAAACTGCTGCGTTAAATAGCAAATGTGTCGACTCTGGTTTTAGCACTTGCGCTCTAGCCAACAGCTCACAGATATAGTGCGTGTAGGCTAGTCTACACATTATTATGGATAAGAGCGAGAATATTTGTACTTGTCATGCCACTAGAATCAGACCCTGGATATTTATTGCAAAGGAGCATCAAGATCACCGTGTACTTTCACCACCCAGTGAAGTTCCTAAGTTATTTCATCTGTAGCAGGGGCGTAGACAGAATTTATTTTTTTGTATAGGCCTAGAAAAATTTGGAGTCATTTTTTCTACTTGTTTATTACATTTATTTTGCGATGTGCACCGTATATTATTTTGTAATGCAATAGTGTTATACTAGTGCATAGTACTTGGAGCACCCTCGTTACATATACAAATAATTACATATCCCAGCATATTAAAATAAGACAGTAACTTTAGACCAGTTGCCAACAACATAAAACTCATCTTCAGGCACACTTTAATCTCGATGGGCAAACAAGCCTATATTTGATGTTACCATTTATACCACTTCGGGCAGTAGTACTATACAAAGGTACCTTACCTTTAGTAGACGTATCATAAGGCGTGACCTACATCACAAGGCGCAGACCGCGAAGCTTTGAGTTGAATATGGTGATGATTTCATCATAATCCAATGTATCTGTCAATTCACGCTCAAAAGACAGCAAACTGAAGTGGTTCAGCCGGGCGCTTGTCATTGATGTGCGAAGATGATTTTTTAAATCCTAGTTGTTGTTGAGAAAAGTCTCTCCACACTGCATGATGTCATTGGAAGTGTGGCAATGATCCTTCACAGAGAGTTTATATTAGGGAAAATATCATCAGGGCAGCTCTGGCACTCTTGATGCTGGATGTTTTCCCTAATGAAATTGTGACTACACTGTCTGACAATTTTACAAGCAGTTTTCGCTGCCGTGATGCGCTCACATCCCAATTACTAATATCATGCTTAATCATCATCTCTTGAGTTAGCTTGAGCTCTCTATCAGTCTCCCCCTGAGTTATATCTGAACGTAGAAAAGCAGCTTTTGAGGATTTCAATTAAACCAATACAGTCCATCACAGATAATGTAGAGCTTTGTAATCCCTTTGTAGCAAAATCACTAGTGTCAAACAATTTACTAAACGTGACTAACAGGAATAAAAACGTCTTGTTCTAGATTTGTTGTAAGAGGGCATTGGCTTCTAATTTGGCTTTTCCACAAGCCTCTGAAAAATCTGCAAGAACCTCTAAAATGACATCTAGCAGTAACAGCACTTTACTCACTGACCCTGATTTTGAACTCCAACGTACATCTGTGGATCTTTCTAGCTCGATACGTGGTCTATCGGGATGTAACTCTTTCTGTACTTCTATGAATCAAGCATGTCTGTGGGATCCACTCATAAGTGTGTAGCTGGTTTACTGTGTCAAAAAAAAGTACTGACATGTCCCGACACTTTTGCCGTGGTACACAGAACCAAATTCAAACGGTGGGAGTTGCAATGCACATATACCGCTTGCTTAAATGTTTGCTTTAGTAGGACATGTACCCCTCTGTTCCCTGACATGACTGAAGCGCCGTCGAAACAAAAACCCACACACAGAGTGGGATCCAACTCCAGGGGTTGCAGCACTTCAAGTATTTTCAGAGAAATTCCTTATGCAGACAAATCAGCGGTTTCCATAAACCCAACAGCTCTTTCTTTAATCAGTCCAGCATGAATGTATCGGATGCACACAGCAATAAATTCTCGTTTAGATTATTCTTTATATTCATCTGCTAGTATGGCCAAATACGTGGAAGGCGCAAAATGAACTTCATATTTTATCCTGCACAGTAACAATGACGCTGAGTCATACTTTGAGATGAAATTGGAGATTTCTAAAAAGTTACCTTTGTATTTTGCCTCTTCGGTTGCTCTATGTCCTCTGAGTGGAATATCCTGCTTTGCACACATTAGAAATATATCTATGACCACTAACATGTACACGGTTTCTTTCTATAAAATCCATGTATGCATCATCATGTATTTGGTTCAACATAATCCCTCGACTTCTAGGCCCATGGTTCGCCTTGTAGGATTCACATTTTGTAAGGGCACTAGCATGTCATTTGCTATTCTCGTGTTTGCAGCAAGCAATTCTTGTGAGTATCAAGTTTTTAAATCCATCTCGTACAAATCTGAATTAGACATTTGCCCCAGGAAAGTACTTACAATAAATTGCATATTTTGCTTTACTATACTCAATCCACAAGAACTGGTCATACCACCTTGAAGAGAAGCAGCGTGATTTGCCATTTATCATACTTGAAGGGAACTTTACTAGCTTTGGTTGACAGGCTGGTTCATCAACCGCAGACAAATCTATCCGTAGACCTACTGCAGGTTCACCCCCGCCCGCAGCATCAAGAACGAGAGGAGACGGTGGGGTAGGCAAGCATGCCTGACTCAACGTGGCATTGGCGGTTGGTCTCATTCTGGCAGCTATCGGTAGATTGATCCTAATTATTTTCTGGCACACACAATTTTTCCTACAGACGTCTTTCTTTGAAAAACCTAGCGATCGACATTTGGTTTGCCATTGCTAGAACTACTAAATGACCTTAGCTGGGCTGGTCAGTCAATTCCAGTAAACTAGCGCGGTAGAGCTTGCTATCTTATGCGCTACAAAGTTTAAAACCACTTGACGTTGTTCAGGTAAACCACCGTATGATTTTTCTTTTTAATGTAACCAATAGTCGGAAGACAACTTGATTGTCGCGGACAATTTATTTGATACATTATATTAAAATGACCCATAGAAAATGAATATCACGTGCATTTCTTTTTAAAAAATTAATAAAATAAATACAAATAAGATTGTATATTGAAAAATAATAACTTGTTTGGGGTAGGCCTGAGATCAAACTGGGTAGGCTACGACCACGACCCAGGCTCCCCGTGGCTACGCCGCTGGTCTGTAGCCTAATAAACTGCATGGTTTTCCGAGTCGTAGTGGGAGGACAACACACATCATATTGTGATTCCAAGTTACCTTCGATATGGTTTTAATATCAATATTTGCGCATGCAGGCTTTTCCACCACCATTTCTCGCAAAATTAATTTGAAGAGATAAAAAGATCCCACAATGCCAAACGAACGAATTATCTGTCATTATTTATACAATTCTACCCGAAACTGTTTCCATCACAGCTGTAGTGATTTGTTTTATACAGTATGACTTTGCACGCATGGAAACGTGGTTATTGATATTAACAGAACAGGCATATATTTTTAGCCCTAGCCACAAGTGAGCCCAGACACATAGAGCCACCAGAGACACCCCAACCTGCCCAGGTAAGACCAGGGGCTTAATGCCTTACTTTCAAATAGAAATGTATTGTGTAGAAAAGAGATGTCATGCACAAGAAATAACCATTTCAGCCCTATATATTACATTTCTATCTGCAACATTTAGGATATTGAAGGAACCTTGAGACAGATCATTCAGATGAACAGTCGGGAGAGGAAAGAACTACAGAGCACAAAGACAAGAAAGGAAAGGGGAGATACGTAGTCAGTTGTACAACTGAATGCATTCAACTGAAATGTGTCTTCCGCATTTAACCCAACCCCTCTGAATCAGAGAGGTTGGGGGGGGCTACCTACATCCACGTCATCGGCGCCCGGGGAACAGTGGGTTAACTGCCTTGCTCGGGGGCAGAACGACAGGTCAAGTTAAATGATTTAGTTATTCAATAGGATGAAGAGAAATAAGAGAAAATGGACAATAAAATAATAGTTTGTGATTTACAAAAAAAGCTGATTAAGAGGTAAAAGATTCCATGTCACCATGTGGCCTGAGTAAGTTAATTTCAACATGGTGCCTTACTTTGAATAATGATAGGGCTCTCAAGCATCTCACACTTAACCGTGTGCATGCATGGGTCTCTAGGAGCTTGACCCACTGAACAAGACTATGCGCTTCCAGGCAGGGGAGGAGCTGAGGCACAGGGATTGGTCCGGGCATGATTGGCGCAGGTTGAAGGCACGCCCAGGTCAGAAGTGAGGAAGCGGTAGGGCCAGGCAGCACCACAGACCCTACTGGACGCCCTGGCTGAGATGGACGTGTCATCAGTGTGTACCACCATGGCTGTGCCTGAACTGGGTGAGTGAGGGTACACCTGCACACACATTGTTGCAGTTCCAGTTTTGGCTGTAATTTAGTGTAAGTGTTTTAAAGGGTCAGTGCAGTACTCTCCTCTTACCCCTAGGCACTGCAGAGGGAGAAGGGGAGGCTATAGGGGTGAGGAGACAGCCTGCTCCATGCCCTCTGCCAGGCTGCACCAACTACCACCATGGACTCTCTACCCCACTACAGGGACAGATTCACAAAGACATCATTCTGTGCAGTCTTTATTACATATGAAAGACCTTCAACTATGAGCCATGAAAGGTTAGGACAGTGAATCAATTCTCTTGCTTCCCTTTCTCCCTCTTAGAACCCTTGACTGAGAATGGGGGAGCAGAAGAGAGGGAGGAGGATGGTAAATCAGATGTGGAAGTGGACAAGGAACGCCTGGAGCCCAGGTCGGATGACGAAGACACGCGAGTGTGACGCTCGGCTGATACCCACACTGATACAAGGTTCTTGTTTCACAAAGGTCTGCCTGATGTCAGCTACGTAAACTTTACAAAACAGAGATTGTGTCCTCAGTCAACAAAGACTGAGGACAATAATAAGCAAAAGCAGGAAAATTAGTGTTCATATTATTCTTTATTGTGAGACCATGACAAGACCTTGACCTAGGAAATGAATGCTTTTCTATGAAAGACAAAAGCCCTATCCTTATAATTGATCAACTGACTTGCATTTTTTTTCTCTTGGCTTTAAGTACTTGCATCTTGCGTCTTGCATTTTTCTAAACTGCAGGTTAAAGTTTTGACCAAGGGCTACCTATTCTTGCCACAGGTTAAAGTATAACATAAGCAAGCATGGACAAGATGTCAATTATTTGGGCATTGAAAATGTTTCGGTATCGTTGTTGCTTGGAGGAACTTTAAAGAGTAAATAAAAATTATATACAAAGTACAACAAGTTTACATTTAAGATTCAGACAAATTAACAAAACATTTCCTTTTTCCAAAATAAAGCATTGTTTGTATAATATCTACAATTCTGAGCCATAGTCCCATACAGAGCAAGAAAAAAATCACAGTGAGAAAAAAAATAGCACAATGTTTGATCCCTCTGCCGTATTGGACTAGATATAAGGACCAAGTGCTTTTTGAGTGTAAACATCAATAGAATTTCCAGCAAGTCACTTCACTGGAACTCTAGCAAGACAGAGCAAGTTAGACAAGCATCCTTACTTATTCCTATGAATAAAGCCAGCAAAGCTCTGATAGACCATCAGTTTCCCAGCCAATCAGGCCTGTGAGTGCATCAGAGAGGAAGAGTTTCAGTCTGTGAGGGGGTAGTGATTGGTTGTCCCTCATCACTCCAGCTTTCCCATCAGAGATTCCATGGAAGACAGGAAGCTGGTGTCAAACTCCTGGTCGGAGAAACGGTCTACAGACCGTCGAGCATTGCGCCGGATCTCCAGCCGTGCCGACGGCGACAGTGCCAGGATGGTCTCCATGGCAGTAGCGTAGCTGTCCTCGCTGTCGGCCAGGAAGCCAGTCTGCCCGCCCTCATAGGGAACCACAATGTCCAGCTTGGGGCCGCCGGACTTGTGAGCCAGGATGACTGTGCCTGCAGCCATACATTCTACCACACCTGAGACAGGAGAGAGATGATGCAGAGAGTAGGAACTGGGATCAGATGAATAAGTTTGGAATGTACAACACTTCTATTAAAAACAGAAGATAATAAGATGGTATAGATAAAAATTCATACCTATGCCAAAATGCTCATTCCACATGGTGTGCAGACCAATGGTGGCGTCCACCAGCTCCCTCTTTAACTCGTCAAAGGGAACGTTAAGTTTAAACTCAACCCTTTCTGTCACACCCAGCTCCTGGCACAACCCCCTCAGCATCAGCACTCTATCATCATCCTCCTGGTTACGGCAGCCACCAATCAACACCAGCCTTAGAGAATCCCGCCCTCCTGGACCTACCCCTTTCCTGTCCAGAAGCTTCCGGAAGGCCCTAATCTGCAGCCGGTGGTCTTTCTCTGGTCGGAACTGCCCCACGGACACTATCGAATGGCACTTCTTGTCATCGAGCCCCTCCCCTTCCACCTCATCCTCCAATGGGATGTTGAGGAAGGAGCGGACGTCGCAGGGAGGGTAGACCACACCGGTGCAGCTGGGTGCGCGCCACAGGGCCAGGATGTGGCCCAGTGTCCAGGTAGAGTTGACCATGACGACATCGCTGCAGGAGCCAGCTAGGCCGTAGATCAGAGCGAAGGCACAGTAGTACATCACCTTGGCCATACTAAGAAGTGGGTTAGCAGAGATGTAGTCTGCATTGTTGAACCTGTTGGGATTATAGGAGGGAGTGTATCATCACAAATACTGCAGAGGCAAATCACAAGTTTGATAACAAAAACATTAACCAAACTATTAAAGAATACATTATCTGTGTCACAATAAATAACCATATCAACATGCTTTATGCAATTAAAATAAACAGTTCTGACCTTGGGTTTCTCTCTCTCACCACAGACAGCATGTCAGTACTGACGGTGGGGTAGTGCACATAGCTGCCCACCCTGCATCCTCCCAGGTAGCGGAAGATGGGCAGAGTGAAGGCATAGCCCATGGAGTCCATATAGAGGTCTGGTACGAAGGCAGTGAGGGCCTCCCAGCCCAGGAACATTGAGCCCATGCTCTGCCCAAGCAAGGTGAAGTGGGGGTAGGAGCTAGCCTCCACCAGGAGACGGTTCTTCAGGAATATGAAAGTCACTGGATGAGGCAGCCTGATGTTGAAGCGTTGTTGGGCGCCCTCGAGGATCTGCTCCCCTGTCACCCCTTGGTCACCGGTGTACACAACGAATGAAACGTTTGGGTATCTACGGGAGGGAAGAAACAGAAGAGACATAGCATATCAAGAAGATAGGTTATTAAGCTCATGAGCACTCCACGAATGCATTAAAATCTAACTATAGGCTCAGACTGTGTAAACCTACCTATTCTGAAGCGCTCTGAGGGCACACCAGAGCACCCGCTCCCCGCCCCCTCCTGCATTGCAGTAGGGGTGGAAGAAGGCCACAGTTGGGGAGCTGTTCTGAGCCAGGCGGGCTTTCCGACTCCTCTGCAGCCATATTCGGACACCCATGACGAGTAGAAACAGGAGCAGCGCCAGCACCAAGCTCAGATACACGCATGGCAGCACCATGGACCACAGTAATCTGTTTAAGACAAAAAATAATTAAGGTTATAATACTAACTATAACACCATGGTGGCTGGCTGACTGGTTCTGAGTAGCTAGCCAACTAGGAATTAAACTCGTTTTTGACAATGGTTTGTCTATACAAATTACTCCGATTGTAAAATGTCTTCTCTTCATAGATATGGCTACTAACTAACGTTAGGTAGCTATGACGGTCACTTCATTCATATCCAGTTTCTGTTGCGAGAACTGTAACGTTAGACAGGTATCAGAAACAAAGCAGCATAATTTATTCATTGATTATTACCTGATTAAGTCACATAAGCACAGAGACAGATAGTCATGATGATGATCATGGCCAACCATCTTGACAACACAACACAAACTTTGACACCGGAAGTGGTTGTAAAGCTTTCTCAAAAATATGTCGTTACAGCCACCGTCATAAACTTCAACACGTTTTCTACAATTAATCTTCTTAAAACGTGATTTGAAACCGAACACCAACCTTAACCACACTGCTAGTAAAACCAAAAAGAAAATGTTAATTTTAAAGAATTTATACGATATAGCCCATTTTGACTTTGCCGCTGTGGTAAGTAACGTTAGTGATAACCGAAGATGTTCGCCTTTTCCTGTAGCTGTCTGCTCCCCCTCCTCTTCTATGGTATTATGGCGGTCTGCAAACATACTCTAAGTTAGCGGTGCATGCCTCCACCTACTGTGTGGGATGTGTCTGCATACTGTTCTGGAGTGTGAATTCACTAGCTATTTGTATTTGTTATGGATTCCTGGAGTCCAGCAAAATTAAGACAGTTATACAATTTTAAAAACATTACAATACATTCACAACAGATTTCACAACACATTAAGTGTGTGCCCTCAGGCCACTACTCTATTACCACATATCTACAAAATATCTACAAAACCCATGTGAACGTGTGTGTATAGTGCGTATGTTATCGTGTGTTTGTATGCATGTGTCTGTGCCTATGTTTGTGTTGCTTCACAGTCCTCGCTGTTCCATAAGGTGCATTGTTATCTGTTTTATTAAATCTAATTTTACTGCTTGCATGAGTTACTTGATGTGGAATAGAGTTCCATGTAGTCGTGGCTCTATGTAGCACTGTGCGCTTCCCATAGTCTGTTCTGGACTTGGGGACTGTGAAGAGACCTCTGGTGGCATGTCTTGTGGGGTATGCATGGGTGTCTGAGCTGTGTGGCAGTAGTTCAAACAGACAGCTCAGTGCATTCAACATGTCAATACCTCTCACAAATACAAGTAGTGATGAAGTCAATCTCTCCTCCACTTTGAACCGGGAGAGATTTACACACATATTATTAATGTTAGCTCTCTGTGTACATCTAAGGGCCAGCCTTGCTGCCCTGTTCTGAGCCAATTGCAATTTTCCTAAGTCCCTCTTTGTGGTACCTGACCACACGATTGAACAGTAGTCCAGGTGCGACAAAACTAGGGCCTGTAAAACCTGCCTTGCTGTTAAGAAGGCAGATAAGTGCTTTATTATGGACAGACCTCCCTATCTTAGCTACTGTTGTATCAACATGTTTTGACCAAGCCAATTTACAATCAAGGGTTACTCCAAGCAGTTTAGTCACCTCAATGTGCTCAATTTCCACATTATTCATGACAAGATTTAGTTTAGGTTTAGTGAATGCTTTGTTTTTGAAATGTATGACTAACTTATTCCTTGCCATCCATTCTGAAACTAACTGCAGCTCTTTGTTGAGTGTTGCAGTCATTTCAGTCGCTGTAGTAGCTGAGGTGTTTAGTGTTGAGTCATCCTCATACATAGACACACTGGCTTTACACAAAGCCAGTGGCATGTTGTTAGTAAAGATTTTAAAAAGTAAGGGGCCTAGACAGCTGCCCTGGGGAATTCCTGATTCTACCTGGATTATGTAGGATATGCTTCCATTAAAGAACACCCTCTGTGTTCTGTTAGACAAGTAACTCTTTATCCAGAATATTGCAGTGGGGTGTAATGCCATAGCACATACGTTTTTCCAGCGGCAGACTATGATCGATAATGTCAAAAGCTGCCCTGAAGTCTAACAAGACAGCCCCCACAATCTTTTTATTATCAATTTCTCTCAGCCAATCATCAGTCATTTGTGTAAGTGTTGTGCTTGTTGAATGTCCTTCCCTATAAGCATGCTGAAAGTCTGTTGTCAATTTGCTTACTATAAAATAGCATTGTATCTGGTCAAACACAATTTTTTTCCTAAAGTTTTCTAGGGGTTGGTAACAGGTTGGCCATTTGAGCCAGTAAAGGGGGCTTTACTATTCTTAGGTACAGGAATTACTTTTGCTTCCCTCCAGGTCTGAGGACTCACACTTTCTAGTAGGCTTAAATTGAAGATATGGTAAATAGGAGTGGCAATATGATCCGCAGTAGTTTTCCATCCAAGTTGTCAGACCCCGGTGGCTTGTCATTGTTGATAGACAACAATCATTTTTTCACCTCTTCCACACTCACTTTACGGAATTCAAAATTACAATACTTGTCTCTCATAATTTGGTCAGATATACTTTGATGGGTAGTCAGCGTTTGTTTCTGGCATGTCATGCCTAAGTTTGCTAATCTTGCCAATGAAAAAATCATTAAAGTAGTTGGCAATACCAGTGGGTTTTGTGATGAATGAGCCATCTGATTCAATGAATGATGGAGCAGAGTGTGCCTTTTTGCCCAAAATTTAATTGAAGGTGCTCCAAAACTTTTTCCTATCATTCTTTGTCATTTATCTTTGTTTCATAGTATAGTTTCTTCTTTTTATTCAGTTTAGTTAGATTATTTCTCAATTTGCAGTGTTTGCCAATCAGTTGTGCAGCCACTTATTTGCCATTACTTTGGCCTCATCCCTCTCAACCATACATCTTCTTCTCTTTTTCTTCTAAGGTTTTATAGCGTACTACAACTAATGTTGTATTGCCGCCACCACCTGGACCGGGGTAAAAAAATATATTTTAAAAATGCCATTACACTACTAATAAAAAAGAGTTACAAAACTCGTCTCACACCTTCAGTCATTCAAAAAATAATTTGTCAAGCTATCTGTTGAGGTGCATGTCTGTGATTGGTCCATATTTTGTTTGTTTAAATAACAAGTCAGACTTAAAGCGACACAACTAGTATTCAGAAATACTTTATTTTAATTGGAGGTCAATGGAAAATATAAAGACATTAAAAGTGCCATAATTATGGGAGTTTTCACATGCGCTTGCTGTGCAAATTACATGTTTTGCAGACAACTACTCAAGGCTATTTAAAGACAGTGACATCAGTAGACATTATGGTAAGGTTACAATTTGCCACAAGATTAGTAGAGCTGATGAGATAGATATTCAGAGGTCTTTGGCTATTAAGGCCAAGATACAGTAGCCTCAGTATTGGTTCCTTCATAGTCATGTTAGTCGTTCACTATTGTGAGTTGTGTCTTCTCCATACAGAGGACTGGAGAGACTCTTGGTCTGGTTCTTGAAGTTCCAGTGGCATGCTGGGGTGCAGGCATAGAAGATGAAGGGCACCCTGTGTAGTCCGAAGATATTGTAGCAGGGCCGGATCACCTTGAGTCCAGGTCCGTACATAGGACCCCTACAGCAGTCACACACACCCACCCTGGGGACAAAAAAAACCACACACACTATCAATGAAACAGTTATCTCTTTTACCTTAAAAAAAACAAACATGTAGTTCATCCTTTATACTGTGTATTTATTTAGTTGAATCTGATCAGGGTCGTGTAAATAGGCTACCTGCTAAGGGCCAACTGTGCCTCAGGGGGAAAGCTGGCGTAGCGCAGACAGGTGTCTGTGAGAGAGAGGGTCATAGTGGCTGAGTGTTGCAGATCCTGGGGAGAGTTCCAGCTGCAGCCCTTCCAAAAGTAGGGGTGCATGTAGTTGTTGGAGATCCTGAGCTGGGTGAGGGAGAGGCGCAGGGCCCCACAGGGCAGGCCAGGCAGCTGGTTCCCCTCCACATTCAGGTACTCCAGAGTCCTGCAGACAGAGGTGTTCTGTTACATTTAAATAATAACACAAGGTGGGTACTATACAAAGGTGGTGGTGGTAGGTGAGTTACCCCCATACAATATAAGACCTTGGAAAAAGCTCCATATCATGGTCTTTGCAGGCTTACTGCCTACTCTAGACTGTACCTGAGTTTTCTGATGTCATTTGATAGGGATGAGAGAAGGTTGTAGGATACATCTAGAAACTGCAGGGTGGGCAGCTGGTACAGCCTGTAGGTAGGACCAACAGCACAGGACTCAGATCTGGGAGACCGACAGAGACTTCTAACAGCAGGGTAGGTTTATAACACTGTGTATAACAAGTTCCCAACCCTGTAGCGCTCCCTTGTGGCTTACTCTGACGGCAGGGAGGTGATCTTGCAGAAGGAGATGACAAAGGTTTTGAGCCTGGTGAGTCTGTGGATGCCGGTGGGTATCTCCTCTATGGGGTTGTCTCTCATCTTCAGCACCTCCAACTGCATGAGCTCATACACCTGTTTAAAGAGAGAGAGGAGAAGAGATATTTGGAAGTTGTCTTGCCATGGAATTGCAATGACATTTTGCAACATACTTTCAGAACCCCCTTTTCAGATAAATAGGCTCTAAAACAGGGTTCCCCAACTGGCGGCCTGCGGGCCTAATTTGGCCCAAGGGTGATTTTATTTGGCCCCCCAACTTTTCCGAGCATTTTATTTTTTTATTTTATTGTTGGACATAAAAGACTGTAACAACACCAGCAAATCAGCTCCAAGTGATTTTAATTTTGAAAATCTGTTTCAAAGTATCCCGAAACATAATAGAGAGATATACTGTATGTGATCGCATACAAATGTAAGCAAGGTTTGAAATTATTCGTTTAGGTCAAATATCTAGTTGATGATCACTGCTCTAAAATTACCCCAGTATATTGGAAAGACATGCTCATGGTTTGCCTCAGTTCATAAGGCATCTCACCTCCACTGGGAAGATAGTGAAGTCATTGAAGGACAGGTTGAGGTAGAGCAGGCTCTGGGCCAGAGGAGTCAGATCAGGAAGCAGGGCAATGAAGTGGGCCTGAGAAAACACAGTAAATTCCTCAGTCAAGGTTCAGAGAAAAAGGGAAGCTCTAGCTTACATATTCCTCTTCAACTTCCTGTTATGCTAAATTTGAGAGACAGTCGTTTCATTTCCTTTTAATGTTAGTCAGAATAAGTGATGTCTGTGTTTCTGTCGCTCTCAAGAATGCTGCAGTCTGAGAACAAAGGTTTTCAATACATTAGGAATAACTTATAAAACAATAAGAAAATGATATATAAATAATTGGCAAAGAGACTTGTAGAATTTGACACACACCCACACAAACACACAGTAAGCAACACACAGCACCTTCAGGGTGAGTGCCTTGCCCCCCTCTGTCAGACAGTCCAGTATGGCCAGCTCAGATGGGTTGATGACCTCTCCAGAGTGCCTGAACGGGGAGTGGGTCCGCCGAGAGCCCTGGAAGTGCTTGGTAGTCACAGAGTTCAGAATCACCTCCATTCCTGCTCAAAGGAAAAGTTGATTTATTTGCTACAAGAAAAACAGAACTTGGCTTTGTACAAACAACTCAATAGTGTTAGTTTTGTCATAGTAAGTTAGAAGGCAAACATGTTCTTGCCTAGGTATAGATTTTCCTGCTTCTGAACAGCTTGTCTTTCCCCTGGGGGTACCCAGATCTCCACAGACTTCTGTTCAGACCTGCAGGTCCCATCTCCCAAACAGCTCCGCCGACACATCATCTGAGTTTGCACCTCCATACGGATCAATGCTGCCAGCTCTTATCAGATAACACACAACAAATGCTAACAACACACACAATATGCATGAAGAAACAGTACACCACTGTAACTTACACAAGCAAGCATCCTTGTCACACAATACTCACTAAATAATACACTAGTACTGGTGCATAATGAACACACCACAATCTAGATTATAGCCTACTACAATGGTAGATAATCTTTTAACATAATATATATGGTATGTACCGCATATGATTTGCTTCTGTGGGATCCTGGTCTTGGCCTCTGGCAATTTCTCAGTGGACATCAGCTGCTTGGACACCTCAGTCTGCTGCCCTTTGTGCAGCTCCATCAGGAAAAGCCCAACCAGCTTCCTGTAGTTGCAGCGAGACAGGGCCACTTTCTTCAGGCCCTCTAGTGACTGAGCCCCACAGCCGCCATTAGGGTCCCGCAGAAAGTCATTGAAGCTAAAGCTAGGGGGAAAGGGGATGTATCTGGGGTCTGTCTTGAGGAGGTCAAGGAGGGGGATTTTGGGGAGAGTGCGTGGCGGTTTACAGGGGAAGCCCTCAATTATTTTAGGTATTAGCATGGATGGGACCGAGGTCAGGGGAGTGGGAGCCGCCCTAAAGGCTGCAGGGTCATAGTCCCAAAGAGGAAGCATGTGGCAGCTTGACTCACTCCGCTCGGTGGCACTGTCCTTCAGATCCCTTCTCTCTGTTGAGGGCAAT
Organism: Salvelinus fontinalis; assembly: GCF_029448725.1. Taxonomy (NCBI): domain Eukaryota; kingdom Metazoa; phylum Chordata; class Actinopteri; order Salmoniformes; family Salmonidae; genus Salvelinus; species Salvelinus fontinalis. The sequence goes on along the minus strand of NC_074687.1, from coordinate 15,758,479 downwards.
GAGTCTATGATTGTACCTGGAAGAAACAAATTTCCCATGGCACTTTAACAGTTGGATCAAACGTAGATAGTGCTGACCAATATTTTTGTTATTTTTCATTTTTTAATTAAACAACTAATTGACAAACGATTCAATTATTTGAATTCCATTTCATTCATTTTTATTCTGAGCTCAATGCACACATTGCACAGTCTCTCTGATAAATAAATCAGAGATAAATCAGATCCAGCCTGAACTGTGTGATGTTGTACGGAGTTGTAGTTTCCAACAGGCCAATATTCTCCATAGTTTAGCTCATAAAACGTGGTAATTAACTACAATGACCATAATCCATTGCGCATCTGCTTGTCCAGTCTGTGTTTCTTTTACAAATGCGCAATTGTGAGGGGATATAGAGAGCAGTTGTACGCAAGATATCTCTACCTGAAAATACATGATCTAAGTGATTAATAGTTGGTATTCAGCAGACAAAAAAGTATGCCTTATTTACTTTGAAGAACTACAAAATTGTGATTTTGTCAGAACGCATAGGCAGCAGTGAGAACAAATGTGATTTACACAACTTAAATATTTTATTAAAATAAAGTAATGTGAACAAATGGTTAATAAGTAATAAGCAGTAATGGGCAGTCACTACCATCATGGGACTTTTATTAATTGTTTTATTCTGTGCTGTTACAGCATTCAACACAATTAATCGGAATCAAAAACATGATTCTTTTTTAATAATCAAACCCAAAACCGAACCGACCTCAAAAAGCACTAATCGCTCAGCACAAAACATAGATGAAGGAGGATAAGAATGGCATGCTTCCTGCTAATTGTCTATATAATTTCTATAGTTATCAAGTGCAATGAGACATGCTAAATTAAGGTAATATAACCCAGGGATTGACAAGCACTTGCCCATCAAATCAGGAATATTTTTTGGTTGCCCGAAGATTATTATCACTTGCCCGAAAATGTTAATTCGCTTTTTACATGCATAAGTGTCATATATTGCCTGTCTTTCACCTACACATAGGGGAGAAATAAGAAAGATCAGTACTGTAATTCTTTGTATCTTGGTTGTTCTCACAGGATGCTCAATTTGCCCGATTGACATAAATTGTCTGTCTTTCGGAATGTTCTGCAATTTTTTCATAAAACGTGTCTAGAACATTAATATTGTATATTCTGAGAACATGGCAACCATGTCCTGTGTATGTTTGGTGGGACGTTAATGGAATATTCTCCTACCCTGAAAAAAACTGGACACATGAATGTTCTTGCAGCGTTCCATGAAACGCATCAAGAACATTAATGTTGTATACTGAACAAAAATATAAACGCAACATGTAAAGTGTTGGTCCCATGTTTCATGTGGGCTGAAATAAAAGATCCCAGAAATGTTCCACACGCACAAAAAGCAAATTCCTATTAAATGTTGTGCACAAATTTGTTTACATCCCTGTTCATGAGAATTTTCTCCTTTGCCAAGATAATCCATCCACCTGTTAGGTGTGGTATACCAAGAAGCTGATTTTTTTATTTTTTACCGTTATTTTACCAGGTAAGTTGACTAAGAACACATTCTCATTTGCAGCAACGACCTGGGGAATAGTTACAGGGGAGAGGAGGGGGATGAATGAGCCAATTGTAAACTAAACAGCATGATTATTACACAGATGCATCTTGTGCTGGGGACAATAAAAGGCCACTCTAAAATGTGAGGTGACTGCAGGAATGTCCACTAAAGCTGTTACCAGAGAATTTAATGTTTATTTCTCTAGCATGTCGTTTTAGAGAATTTGGCAGTACATCCAACAGGCCTCAACCGCAGACCATGTGTAACCACGCCAACCCAGGACCTCTACATCTGGCTTCTTCACCTGCGGGATCATCTGAGACCAGCCACCCGGACAGCTGATGAAACTGTGGAATTGCACAACCGAAGAATGTCTGCACAAACTGTCAGAAACCGTCTAAAGGAAGCTCATCTGCGTGTTCGTCATCCTCACCAGGGTCTTTACCTGACTGCAGTTTGGCGTCGTAACCGACTTCAGTGGGCAAATGCTCACCTTCGATGGCCTCTGGCACGCTGGAGAAGTGTGCTCTTCATGGATTAATCCGGTTTCAACTGTACTGGGCAGTTGTGTGGGCGAGCGGTTTTCTGATGTCAACGCTCGTGAACAGAGTGCTCCATGGTGGCGGTGGGGTTATGGTATGGGCAGGCATAAACTACGAACAACGAACATATTGCATTTTATTGAAGGCAATTTCAATGCACAGAGATACCATCACAAGATCCTGAGGGCCATTGTCATGCCATTCATCCACCACAATCACCTCATGTTTCAGCATGATAATGCACAGACCCATGTCGCAAGGATCTGTACACAATTCCTGGAAGCTGAAAATGTCCCAGTTCTTCCATGGCCTGCATACTCACCAGAAATGTCACCCATTGAGCATGTTTGTGATGTTCTGGATCGACGTGTATGACAGCATGTTCCAGTTCCGCCAATATTCAACAATTTCGCACAGAGATTGAAGAGAAGTGGGACAACGTTCCACAGGCCACAATCAACAGCCTGATCAACTCTATGTGAAGGAAATGTGTTGCGATGCATGAGGCAAATAGTGGTCACACCAGACACTGACTGGTTTTCTGACCCAAAGTATCTGTGACCAACACATACATATCCGTATTCCTAAACATATGATAATCTATAGATTAGGGGCTAATGAATTTATTTAAATTGACGTATATGAACTCTAACTCAGTAAAATCCGAAAATGTTGCATGTTGCTTTTAGATTTTTGTTCAGTGTATATTCTGAGAACATTGTAACCACGTTCTAGATCAATTCTGCTTGACAGTAAAGGAACATTCTCCTAACTTTAACACCAAAACATTCTAAAACGGTTCTCAGAAGTTTTGTGCTAACATAGATTGAATGCTGTTCCCCCAACTAACAGAAAACTGGACACTCAAACATTAGGGGAACATTGGGGGTAACATTACAAATACGTTCCCTCTCCCTAGATGTAACCTACCTGAAAGTATATGCGAAGGAAGTGATTTCACAATGGGGAGAATCTTTTTAGGGGGCAAAGGCCTCCGAAGAAGCCTTGCACGTTCTGATGGCATAGCGACTCCACGGTGAAAGCTTCTATTTCCTGGCAAAAAGTACAGTAGCTAAGTTTGCTGTATACATTTACAGTTGCATAAATGTCTGACAATGACACCGATCTTCATGAGGAAGCTGCAGGCTAATCAGAGGGAGCAAAACTGGCAAGCCTAGTTGTTGGCAACATTAAGAAAGCAGAGAGCTAAGCTAACCAACCACAAACAACCAGTCATATAATAATAGCAACCAGTAGCTATGAATCTACCAAATAATGACATTTGAAACACGTTCAATATAAACATCACATTCTTAATTTCACATTTAGTTAGCTAGCTAGCTTAGCTACATCATATTGTCCCTTTTTGGAGGCAAACTTACCGCTGAGATTTCCCCGGCCTCTATGTAAATGGTGGAGAGTCGACCTCCCGATTCTGCAGAGCCCTTGGCAACCGCCATAACAACCGTCAAACAAATCAAGAGTCTGAGTCAAATTGGGTGCGTGCATATAAATCAGTTAAGAATGAAAATAGTAATTTAATAGGATCTCTATGTATGCTTGATTGTCTACTACACTAGGGTATGCAGGGTTGGGTAGGTTACTTTCTAAATGTAATCCGTTACAGTTACTACTTACCTGTCCAAAATTGTAATCAGTAACGTAATTTTTGGATTACCCAAACTCAGTAATATAATCGAATTACATTCAGTTACTTTTAGATTACTTTCCCATTAAGAGGCATTAGAAGAAGACAACAATGTATGTTACCAATTGAACGACATCTATTGCAGGATAAATCTATGTTAAAGTTTACATAGCTGGCAATATATGGATGTTAAATTTTACTTTATGGTTATGTAGGCTTCTTCTAACCCATCGCTTTTTAATAATAATAATACGATTAAATTGTAATTTTACATTAAAAACAAAAGTCTATCAGAATTCCAGTCATTCCAATAAATATGATACCCCTTGATCTTCAAGAATAGGACTTGGAAATATGGAAGTATAGATTAGCCAAATTGTTTTACCTGAGCATAACCAGAAAACGAAGGACTTATTAGCCAGCCCTACTCTGTTGTTTATGATTTTGTTGTCATGGAGGACTGATTGGGCTCATTGATTCGAGTTGAAAAATAAATGCTGTGCTCATGGAATGGCATGTATGAGCACTACTGAAAAGTGCTATTTACATGTGAAAAATTAATGCCATGTGCTGTATTTGCTATAGGCCTATTGTTTACCTTTTTGTTTGTGACACTTTGACTGGAGAAATGTAACCAATAAAAGCCCCACTTTTATTCCATAGGCTGGGATCTGCACTATGCATTTGTTGCACAAGCACATATTTCACTGGCTGTCCACTGGTTTCAAAAACTATGATTGATAGGCAGCTTAAACTTCTTGAATTCAACCATTATTGGATTCAAATACACATTTAGATTTGTGAACAATCACCCGTAACAACCCAAATCCGTAAGGCGCAAATAGCTAAATCAAATCAAATAAATGTTTATTTGTCACATGCACCGAATACAACAGGTGTATGTGGACGAATGTGGCAGGGTCTACAGACAATCACGGACTACAAAAAGAAACCAGCCACGTCACGGACACAGACGTCTTGCTTCCAGACAAACTTAACACATTCTTTGCCCGCTTTGAGGATAATACAGTGCCACCAACGCGGCCCACTACCAAGGACTGTGGGCTCTCCTTCTCCGTGGCCGACGTGAGTAAGACATTTAAATGTGTTAACCCTCGCAAGGCTGCAGCCCAGACGGCATCCCTAGCCGCGTCCTCAGACCATGCACAGACCAGCTGGCTGGTGTATTTACGGACATATTCAATCTCTCCCTATTCCATTCTGCTGTCCCCACATGCTTCAAGATGGCCACCATTGTTCCTGTTCCCAAGAAGGAAAAGGTAACTGAACTAAATGACTATCGCCCCGAAGCACTCACTTCTGTCATCATGAAGTGCTTTGAGAGACTAGTCAAGGATCATATCACCTCCATCTTACCTGTCACCCTAGACCCACTGTAATTTGCTTACCGCCCCAATAGGTCCACAGATGACCCAATCGACATCACACTGCACACTGCCCTATCCCAACTGGACAAGAGGAATACCAAAATAAGAATGCTGTTCATTGACTACAGCTCAGCATTCAACACCATAGTACCCTCCAAGTTCATCATTAAGCTTGAGGCCCTGGGTCTCAACCCCACCCTGTGCAATTGGGTCCTGGACTTCCTGACAGGCCGCCCCCAGATGGTGAAGGTATTAAACACCATCTCCACTTCGCTGATTCTCAACACTGGAACCCCACAATGGTGCATGCTCAGCCCCCTCCTGTACTCTCTGTTCACCCATGACTGCGTGGCCATGCACGTCTCCAACTCGATCATCAAGTTCGCAGATGACACAACAGTAGTAGGCTTGATCACCAACAACGACAAGACAGCTTACAGGGAGGAGGTGAGGGCACTCGGTGTGTGGTGTCAGGAAAATGCCTCCCACTCAAAGTCAACAAAACAAAGGGGATGATCGTGGACTTCAGGAAACAGCAGAGGGAGAACCCCCCCTATCCACATCGACGGGACAGCAGTGGAGAAGGTGGAAAGTTCCTTGGCGTGCACATCACAGACAAACTGAAATGGTCCACCCACCCACACAGACAGTGTGGTGAAGAAGGCGCAGCAGCGCCTCTTCAACCTCAGGAGGCTGAAGAAATGTGGCTTGTCACCTAAAACCCTCACAAACTTTTACAGATGCACAATTGAGAGCATCCTGTCGGGCTGTATCACCGCCTGGTACGGCAACTGCACCGCCCGCAACCGCAAGGCCTCTCCAGAGGGTTTTGCAGTCTGCACAACTCATCACTGGGGGCAAACTACCTGCCCTCCAGCACACCTACAGCACCCGATGTCACAGGAAGGCCAAAAAGATCATCAAGGACAACAACCACCCGAGCCACTGCCTGTTCACCCCGTTACCATCCAGCAAGCGAGGTCAGTACAGAGGCATCAAAGCTGGGACCGAGAGACTGAAAAATAGCTTCTATCTCAAGGCCATCAGACTGTTAAAAAGCCATCACTAACACAGAGAGGCTGCTGCCTACACACGGACTTGAAATCATTGGCTACTTTAATAAATAGATCACTAGTTACTGTAATAATGCCACTTTAATAATGTTTACATATCTTGCATTACTCATCCCTTATGTATATACTGTATTTTATACAATCTATTGCATTTTGCCTATGCCACTCTGTCATTGCTCATCCATATATTTATATGTACATATTCTTATTCCATCACTTTACTTAGATTTGTGTGGATTAGGTAGTTGTTGTGGAATTGTTAGATTACTTGTTAAATATTGCTGCACTGTCGGAACTAGAAGCACAAGCATTTCACTACACTCGCAATAACATCTGCTAACCGTGTGTATGTGACCAATAAAATTTGATACATTTAATAAAATATGTACTAAATAAACTAAAGTAAAAAAATCGAATCGATCAATAGGCAACACAAGAAATGTACATAACAATAACAAGACTATATACAGGGGGTACGGGTACCGGGTTAATGTGCTGGGGTACAGGTTAATGGAGGTCATTTGTAAAGTGACTATGCATAGATAATTAACAGCGAGTAGCAGCAATGTAAATAGTCCGTGTGGCCACTTGATTAGTTTAGTTGTTCAGCAGTCTTATGGCTTGGGGGTAGAAGCTGCTAAGGAGCCTTTTGGTCCCAGACTTGGCGCTCCGGTACTGCTTGCCGTGCGGTAGCAGAGAGAACAGTCCATGACTTGGGAACAGTCTATGACTTGGGTGACTGGAGTTTTTGACAATTTTTGGGGGTTTTCTCTAACACCGCCTAGTATATAGGTCCTGGATGTCAGGAAGCTTGGCCCTAGTGATGTACTGGGCCGTACGCACTACCCTCTGTAGCGCCTTCCGGTCAGATGCCATACCAGGCGGTATTGCAACCAGTCGGGATGCTCTCGATGGTGCAGCTGTAGAACTTTTTGAGGATCTGGGGACTCATGCCAAGTCTCCTGAGGGGGAAAAGGTGTTGTCGTGCCCTCTTCACAACTGTCTTGGTGTGTTTGGACCATGATAGTTTGATTGTGATGTGGACACTAAGGAACTTGAAGCTCTCGACCCGCTCCACTTCAGTCCTGTCGATGTTAATGGTGGCCTGTACGGCCCTCCTTTTCCAATAGTCCATGATCAGCTCCTTTGTCTTGCTCACATTGCGAGAGAGGTTGTTGTCCTGGCACAACACTGCCAGGTCTCTGACCTCCTCCCTGTAGGCTGTCTCATTGTTGTCAGTGATCAGGCCTACCTACCACTGTTGTGTCGTCAGCAAACTTAATGATGGTATTGAAGTCGTGCTTGGCCACACAGTCGTGGGTGAACAGGGAGTACAGGAGGGTACTAAGCCCCACCCTTGAGGGGCCCCAGTGTTGAGGATCAGCGTGGCAGATGTGTTGTTGCCTACCCTTACCACCTGGGGGCGGCCCGTCAGGAAGTCCAGGATCCAGTTGCAGAGGGAGGTGTTTAGTCCCAGGGTCCTTATCTTAGTGATGAGCTTAGTGGGCACTATGGTGTTGAACGCTGAGCTGTAGTCAATGAACAGCCTTCTCACATAGGTGTTCCTTTTCTCCAGGTGGGCTAGGGCAGTGTGGAGTGCGATTGAGATTGCGTCATCTGTGGATCTTTTGGGGTAGTATGCGAATTGAAGTGGATCTAGGGTTTCTGGCATGATGGTGTTGATGTGAGAGCAGCAGTGTGATTCACATCAATGCGCTATGTAGATATAAATAATAAGTGATATTCGTATCACCGTTGACTACACCGCTGTCATCCTTACCTCCAAGCGTTTATTCAAGTTGGATAATCTTTGGATGCCGACAGCTGTTGCACCATTGGAAGCCATAGCCTACAAAAGCCTATTCCTGCCCCTTTTCCCGCGATCCATCAAACACATTTGGTGTGTCATCATAGTGGTCTCTGACTTGTGGTCAGACTCATTCAGGTGGAACAAACTTAAACTTGCCCTTTTTGTCAATGCTGATATGAATGTCTTTGAGAAAACCGAGAAGTGTCAAAGATTTTTTTTCGCAAGCATCCTTTCTGAATTTAAAAGTAATCCTCAAAGTAATCATATAGTTTTTCAAAAGTATCTGTAATCTGATTACAAGATTTTTGCTGGTAACTTAACGGATTACAGTTACTGTTTTTCGTAACATTACATGTAATCCGTTAATCCCCAACCCTGAGAGTATGCCAATGCAAATATGGCAGAAAAGGTATGTATGTGTCACGCTGTAACGGTCCTGACCTGTTTTATGTTGTTTTTGTATGTGTTTAGGTCAGGGCATGTGTTTTGGGTGGGCAGTCTATGTTATCTGTTTCTATGTTGGTTTTGGTTGCCTGGTATGGCTCTTAATTAGAGGCAGGTGTTTTGCGTTCTCCTCTAATTAAGAGTCATATTTAGGTAGGGTGTTCTCACTGTTTGTTTGTGGGTGATTGTCTCCTGTGTCTGTGTCGATGTTACACCATACGGGAATGTTTCGGTTTGTTCGTGCGTTTATGTAGTCTGTTCCTGTGTCAGCGTGCTTCGTGTATTTGTAAGTTCGTTTATTCAGGTCTGTCTACATCGTTTTGTTATTTTGTTAGTTATATCAAGTATAGTTCGTTTTCGTCTTTGTCTGTTTTGTTTATTTAATAAATCATCATGTATTCACAACCCGCTGCGCCTTGGCTCGATCACTACTCCACCTCTTCTTATGAAGAGAGAGAGAGGAACGCTGTTACAGAATCACCCACCATTCCAGAGCCAAGCAGCGGAGTAATTGGAGTAAGGGACAGGAAAACAAGGATTTCTGGACTTGGGAGCAGATATTGAATGGAGAAGGTCCCTGGGCTAAGGCAGGAGAGAATCGCCGCTCTCAGGAAGAGAGGGAGGCAGCTAAAGCCCAGGAGCGGTGGTTTGAGGAGGCAGCAAGGAGACGTGGCTGGAAGCCCGAAAAGCCATGGGAGCAGCTGGAGGCACTGGGGAGAGCAGAGGCTACCGGAGAGAGGAACCGGAGCTATGAGGGAACGCGTCTGGCACGGAAGCCCAAAAAGCCCGTAAGTAATTCCCAAAAATTTCTTGGGGGGGCTAGGAGGTAGTGGGCCAAGGGCAGGTAGGAGACCTGCGCCCACTTCCCAGGCTTACCGTGGAGAACGGGAGTACGGGCAGGCGCCGTGTTACGCAGTAGAGCGCACGGTGTCTCCTGTACAAGTGCATAGCCCAGTGCGGGTTATTCCACCTCCCCGCACTGGTAGGGCTAGATTGGGTATTGAGCCAGGTGTCATGAGGCCGGCTCAACGCGTCTGGTCTCCAGTGCGTCTCCTCGGGCCGGCATACATGGCACCTGCCTTACGCATGGTTTCCCCGGTTCGCCTACATAGCCCGGTGCGGGTTATTCCACCTCCCCGCACTGGTCGGGCAACCGGGAGTATTCAACCAGGTAAGGTTGGGCAGGCTCAATGCTCAAGAGTGCCAGTACGCCTCCACGGTCCGGTATTTCCGGCGCCACCTCCCCGCCCCAGCCTAGTACCTACAGTGCCTATACTACGCACTAGGCTACCAGTGCGTCTCCTGAGCCCAGTTCCTCCTCCACGCACTCTCTCTGTAGTGCGTGTATCCAGTTCGGTGCCTCCAGTTCCGGCACCACGCACTAAGCCTCCTGTGCGTCTCCAGAGCCCTGAACACACTGTATCTTCTCTCCCTACTAATCCTGATGTGCTTGTCCTCAGCCCGGTGTCACCAGTGCCGGTACCTCGCATCAGGGATAGAGTAGGCTTTGAGAGTACAGTGTGCCCTGTCCCTGCTCCCCGCACTAGTAGGAAGGTGCTTATCCTTAGCCCGGTGCCTCCAGTTCCGGCACCACGCACCAGGTCTACAGTGCGCCGTATCCGGCCAGAGCCATCCGTCTCCCCAGCGCCATCTGAGCCATCCGTCTCCCCAGCGCCATCTGAGCCATCCGTCTCCCCAGCGCCGTCTGAGCCATCCGTCTCCCCAGCGCCGTCTGAGCCATCCGTCTGCCATGAGCCTGCAAAGCCGCCCGTCTGCCATGAGCCTGCAAAGCCGCCCGTCTGCCATGAGCCTACAGAGCCGTCCGCCAGACAGGAGCCGCTAGAGCCGCCCGCCAGACAGGAGCCGCCAGAGCCGCCCGCCAGACAGGATCTGCCAGAGCCGCCCGCCAGACAGGATCTGCCAGAGGCACCAACCAGACAGGATCTGCCAGAGCCGCCAACCAGACAGGATCTGCCAGAGCCGCCAACCAGACAGGATCTGCCAGAGCCGCCAACCAGACAGGATCTGCCAGAGCCGCCAGAGAGCCATGAGCAGCCAGAGCCGTCAGAGAGCCATGAGCGTCGAGAGCCGTCAGCCCGCCATGAGCGTCGAGAGCCGTCAGCCCGCCATGAGCGTCGAGAGCCGTCAGCCCGCCATGAGCGTCGAGAGCCGTCAGCCCGCCATGAGCGTCGAGAGCCGTCAGGCCGCCATGAGCGTCGAGAGCCGTCAGCCCGCCATGAGCGTCGAGAGCCGTCAGCCCGCCATGAGCGTCGAGAGCCGTCAGCCCGCCATGAGAGCCGTCAGCCCGCCATGAGCGTCGAGAGCCGTCAGCCCGCCATGAGCGTCGAGAGCCGTCAGCCCGCCATGAGCGTCGAGAGCCGTCAGCCCGCCATGAGCGTCGAGAGCCGTCAGCCCGCCATGAGCGTCGAGAGCCGTCAGCCCGCCATGAGCGTCGAGAGCCGTCAGCCCGCCATGAGCGTCGAGAGCCGTCAGCCTGCATAGACCTGCCAGAGTCCCTCAGCCAGGATCTGCCAGAGTATATCAGCCGGGACCTGCCCCTTGTCCCGGTGTTGCCCCTTGTCCCGGTGTTGCCCCTTGTCCCGGTGTTGCCCCTTGTCCCGGTGCTGGCCCTTGTCCCGGTGCTGGCCCTTGTCCCGGTGCTGGCCCTTATCCCGGTGCTTGTCTTTATCCCGGTGCTGCCCCTTGTCCCGGTGCTGCCCCTTGTCCCGGTGCTGCCCCTTGTCCCGGTGCTGCCCCTTGTCCCGGTGCTGCCCCTTGTCCCGGTGCTGCCCCTTGTCCCGGTGCTGCCCCTTGTCCCGGTGCTGCCCCTTGTCCCGGTGCTGCCCCTTGTCCCGGTGCTGCCCCTTGTCCCGGTGCTGCCCCTTGTCCCGGTGCTGCCCCTTGTCCCGGTGCTGCCCCTTGTCCTGGTGCTGGCCGTTTATTTAGGGGATGTGAGTTTTAGGGTGGTCATTGGGAGGGGAAGACAGAAACGGGGAGTGACTATGGTGGTGTGGGGACAGCGTCCAGAGCCGGAGCCACCACCGTGGTCAACTGCCCACCCAGACCCTCCCCTGGACTTTGTGCTGGTGCGCCCGGCGTTCGCACCTTGAGGGGGGGGGGTTTCTGTAACGGTCCTGACCTGTTTTATGTTGTTTTTGTATGTGTTTAGGTCAGGGCATGTGTTTTGGGTGGGCAGTCTATGTTATCTGTTTCTATGTTGGTTTTGGTTGCCTGGTATGGCTCTTAGTTAGAGGCAGGTGTTTTGCGTTCTCCTCTAATTAAGAGTCATATTTAGGTAGGGTGTTCTCACTGTTTGTTTGTGGGTGATTGTCTCCTGTGTCTGTGTCGATGTTACACCATACGGGAATGTTTCGGTTTGTTCGTGCGTTTATGTAGTCTGTTCCTGTGTCAGCGTGCTTCGTGTATTTGTAAGTTCGTTTATTCAGGTCTGTCTACATCGTTTTGTTATTTTGTTAGTTATATCAAGTATAGTTCGTTTTCGTCTTTGTCTGTTTTGTTTATTTAATAAATCATCATGTATTCACAACCCGCTGCGCCTTGGCTCGATCACTACTCCACCTCTTCTTATGAAGAGAGAGAGGAACGCCGTTACACACGCCCTGACCTTAGAGAGCCTTTTTATGTCTCTATTTGGTTTGGTCAGAGTGTGATTTGGGGTGGGCATTCTATGTTTTTGTTTGCTATGATTTTGTATTTCTATGTTTTGGCTGGGTATGGTTCTCAATCAGGGACAGCTGTCTATCGTTGTCTCTGATTGGGAACCATTCTTAGGTAGCCCTTTTCCCTCCTTTCAGTGTGGGAAGTTAACTTTGTTTGTGGCACATAGCCCTTAAGCTTCACGGTTGTTTTGTATTGTTTGTTGTTTTTGTCGGCGTCATTTCTAATAAAAGGAATATGTACGCTCACCACGCTGCACTTTAATCCACTTCTTACGACGGCCATGACAGTATGACAATGTTATATGAAGTGTGAAAAATAAGTATTGGCTTTTATCAGTAAAATATATTCTCAGCTCAACTTGCCTGACAAAAGCTGAAGAACATATGCACATCCAGGAACATTTTTGCAGGTGCTGGAGTTGCTCAACTTGCCCAACTGCCATAAATGCCATAATTTGTCATTTTTTCACTTAAACAATGGGGAGGAACCAGAAAGATCAGTTTTAGGTAGTTATGAGTCAAATAAATTCTCAGAGCAGGCTCAACTTGCACGACTGCCATAAATGCCATAAATTATCTATCTTTCACTTAAGCAATGTGGAGGAACCAAATAAATCAGTTTTAGGCTACTGGAATATTTTGCAGTTTTTTTAATTTATTTTTTTCATTGGGGCAACCTCAGAGCAGGCCCAGCTTGCTCCCACTTGATAACTCCGTGGCAGGCAGCAGATTGCCATATAAAGACACAACGTCTTTCATTTCTCTTAGTGAAGTTGTCCTAGGTTGCATGTCACTTCCTTCCTAGTACATTTGAATAGATTCGTTGTCAGTTGATTCTGAGGGAGAGACAGTGCACTGCCTGTCAAGCAGTGAGAGCAGCAGACACACTGAAGGAAGGAGAGTGAGTCAGAAACCACAAAGACAGGCCTTCCAGTCAACTCACCTCCCTAAGGTAATTCAATCTCTTGACCTTGGGGCCTCTCTGTGTCAGTGTCTGTGTGTGCCTCTGCATGTGTCAGTATTTCATTGAATCTACAGGGAAGATGGTCTGTGACTGCATGTTGATTTTGATGAGGATGAAGATGAATGATGATGATAAGGATGATGAGTTTCTGTTGCTTTAACAGTCCACAAGTGTTCACAGATGGTCCTGTGTGTTAATAGATGGTGTCTTCCTGGATCTGAGGGCAGCATCTGTAGTTTGCATTGATTTACAGTAGCCTAACAATATGCTTAATAATCATAAAGTATCCTCTTGCTACTTTATCATCCAAGGATTGTTGTTACACAGTCACACAATACATTGATACAGTATTACACAAGTTGTTATATAGCCCTATAGTGAATTCTGATGTTCACAAGAGAAGCATTGCCATGTCATGACTTTAGTTTTAGTATCAGCATGGTGGCAGAGACCAGAAGTAGTCTAAATCATTGCATAGTGTTTAAACAGGAAGTTAGTTGGGTTGTGGTTAGCCTTGCTGCAACTGCTGAAAATTCTAACATGTGAAAGCCAACAGTAACATAGTTAAACATTTACATTTTCTAAAAGTTTCCAACATCTCATCACTAGTCATCCAATAATGTGTGCTTACATGTTAAGCATGTGGAATTTGCTGGCACATACACATCTGTAATCTTCAACTCACCACTTCTGTATTCATTTAGAAATTATGAACAATAAATAATACATACTGTATGTTGTCTTTCAATAGTGCTTGAATAATTAATAACACACTACACTTAAAGGGGCAGTGCAGTTAACTTAATTTTCCTTTTTTTTTAACGATATTTACAAACTATGAGGTCGAAATAACACTCTTAAATTGTGCAAAAGGTGATAATGCCCTTTTTGTGTAAGAGCTGTTTTTTTATGCCTGAAATTTCAGCCTGTTTAGGTGGTGCAAATCTTTTGGCCCACATCTTGATTATAATAGACCAATGACTGTTCATCTGGGTAAGGTGGTGGGCTCTAGACCATCCTATCAGCCGATCAGGGCTGTGCATGTAAATATCTTAACATTTGTTTCCTAACATCCACATGATCAGACTGAGCATTTCAAGGGCCAAAGGAGGCTCAGATAACAAATATATTTTGGAGTTATTTTCATTAAATAAACAGTAATGACCAAGATTTGCATGTGAAATCCGCGGTACCATGACTGATGTTTGTGGGTATTGCAGTTTTACTTCCATAAAGGCCCTTGATGATTTTAGTGGCTGAGACCACAGGTAATCCTTGATGATTGATGATGGTTTTAAGGATTTCAAATCAAGGAACTGGATTTTCTTGAGGAAAGATAACACCCCTCATGATCAAATTGCAAAGACACATTTACTTCATCATCTAAAAGGCAGGTAGCCTAGTGGTTAGAGCGTTGGGCCAGTAACTGAAAGGTAGCTGGATCGAGTCTCTGTAGTTCTGCCCCTTAGCAAGGCAGTTAACCTACTGTTCTCCGGTAGGCCGTCATTGTAAATAAGAATTTGTTCTTAACTGACTTGCCTAGTTAAATAAAGGTTCATTATTATTATTATTTTTTTTAAAATAAAGTCTGGGTAAATGTCAGCCCTAAAAAGGCAGTAATATCCTATAGTTAGATTAGTGAACATTACACTGTGCCATCCAGTGTGTGGTTTATTGAATAATCAGAGTGTGTTTCAGTGCTGATTGGAATGTAATGCTTACAAAGTGACAAAGCTGGTAATTTTGAGCCATGGTGTGTAAAGACATCAGTTTCACTTCTGTTTCTGACCTCTATAGCTATAGTGTGAGAAAGGGAACAAAACCCGGATTTCCTTGTTTTTACTTATTTGAGCATTCAAAACTGTGCTACTACATACCCACTGGGCAAAAAGTGGTTGAATCAACTTTTTTACACATCATTTCAACAAAAAATTGTAATGTTATGCTGAATCAACGTGGAAAACTAATTGGATTTGCAAAAAGTCATCAACATAAGGGATATAAAAAAACGTTTTTACCCAACTTTTAACCTAAATCCAATGACATGATGACATTTTTGTTGATTTCACATTGAAGTCACAGAAACTCAACTGAAATTAAATCAAAACTAGACGTTGAAATAATATCTGTGCCCAGTGGGTACATTGTTGAATATAGATGAATAATGGTCTCTAGACCCTTCTCCACACTATATGTTTAGAAAACCATCGATGCAATCTCAAGGAGCCAAGCTGATTTGTCCTGATGCGATGGGTGACAATGGAAAGAGAAACATTTGTTACTCATCTCCAAACTTCACACCTCTGAGGCAAGCAGAGCAGACCTAGTTTGAAGTAGGTCTCTGTCTCTAACATGACCTTATATCTCTCGCTGTATCTGGGGTATGCAGCTTTAGCGTCCTCATTGAAACCACACAGTGAATGGCAGCTATTCTTCCTGTCTGTTATCACTACAGCTACATCTACTCCCCTCTCAACTCAGACTGGGGCCTGAAATGTACATTCAGTCCTAAGGCAGATTAAATAAAGACATGAATAAAGATATGAATCGTGTGAATGACCTCACCACCTTAGCAGAAGTAGGAAGGAAGTAGCTCGCTAGAAGCAGGATGTTTCACAAAGAAATAGACATCAGAGCCCAGAACCTCTGGGTAGAGCACATTTTTTTGAAATTATCACAATGATAAAATGCTGAAATTTAATATTTATTCTAGTTCCTCCCTGTTGAGTATGTTCAGTACCGTATGGTTTTAGTGAAAAAAGGTGAAGTTATGTGTAACTGGTTTCAGATTCCACAAGATGGCTGCTCCAGCACAGATCTCTCAGGATGAGTTGGAGGAACTGAGAGAAGCCTTTGCTAAGATCGGTGAGAGCCTGACAGGGAAATTCTTTGTAGACTCACTTCACTCTTATCCTGGGTCCCTGGTTATTTTTGCATTCAACAAGGCTATATTCTATGTGACCTTTGACCTATATTTCTTATTCCAGATGTTGATTCTCACGGCCACATTGGCACAGATGAGCTCAATGACCTGTTCAAAGCTGCCAACCTGCCATTGCCAGGATACAGAGTCCGAGAGATCATCCAGGATCTTACCAAGACAGGAGACCTGCATGACGGCAAAGTCACCTTCAACGAGTTTGCCAATGTAAGTTCAGAGGTCAATAGGTCAAAATCAATGGCAGTTACAGAAAGTCAATGTCAAAGAAGAGCAGACCATACTTTGACATCTTGACATGACACCAGAGATACATGGTCTCATCTCTTCTCATTCACTAAGGTGGTCCATGGACTGAAGAGCACAGAGGTGGCTAAGACCTTCAAGAAAGCTATCAACAAGAAGGAGGGCATCTATGCTGTAGCAGGAACCTCAGAGCAGTCTAGCTCAGGCACACAGCACTCCTACTCAGGTGACTGTCCCTACTTGTTTCACTGGCTGAGAATACCCCCAAGATATCTACTTCAGTCTGTCTAGATACATCTGTAGCCAACATCACACAGGAAGCACTTATCATTCAAATGAGGCATACAGAACCATATCTATCTCTATATGTGGAGCAATCCATCAGTACAACAAGACATCCTGGTCTGTGAAGTTACACATCTATACGTCTCTGATTGGCCAATGTATACAAATATTTCTCCATAAATACAAATACTCCTACATGTATAATGTTGTGCATTCCCCCCATGCCCACACATTTCTCCACTGACAGAGGAGGAGAAGGTGGCTTTTGTGAACTGGGTGAATAAGGCATTGGAGAAAGACCCAGACTGCAAGCATGTCCTCCCCATGGACCCCACCACTAACGACCTGTTCACCGCTGTCGGAGATGGGATCGTTCTATGGTACTTTCTAACTGGTCTCATGGACTTACTTTAGAGTATGTGCAACCTTGATGATATAAATCAATCCCTACAGAAATATTCTATTGATATCAACCTATGCACCTCTCCTTCACCTGGTAGTAAGATGATCAATCAGTCCGTTCCGGACACCATCGATGAGAGAACCATCAACAAGAAGAAGCTCACACCCTTCACCATCCAGGTAACCTTTTACAGACTGTTCAACACCAGCTGACTCAGAGGACTGCAGCTTTGTATAACCCATTGACAGTCATTTCTGTGTCATTATATACAGTATATACTGTATGCCATGCACAGGTATCTATACTGTTTTGTGTGCTCTAACAGGAGAATCTGAACCTGGCTCTTAACTCTGCGTCGGCCATCGGCTGCCACGTGGTAAACATCGGAGCAGAGGACCTGAAGGAAGGCAGGCAGCATCTGGTCCTAGGCCTGCTCTGGCAGGTCATCAAGATCGGCTTGTTTGCAGACATTGAGATCAGCAGAAACGAAGGTGTGTGTGTTAAATGTTTATTTGAATATGGATTTTCAATGTTTTGGTGTGTTTTATAACTTTATAACATGTGAGTGTGTATGGATATCTATAGTACTGTACATCACTTGATCTCTGTAGCTATGTATGTTAATGAGTGTGTTATTTCAATGATGTGTGTGTGCAGCTCTGATAGCCCTGCTGAGGGATGGGGAGAGCCTGGAGGACCTGATGAAGCTTTCCCCAGAGGAGCTGCTGCTGCGCTGGGCCAACTACCACCTGGAGGAGGCCGGCTGCTCCAAGATCAACAACTTCAGCTCTGACATCAAGGTGGGTCATACGCACCATGTCTGTCCTGGATAATCATTAGACTGTGTCAGTCCTGGATCGTCATATGACTGTGTTGGTACTGGATTGTCATATGACTGTGTCGGTCCGGGATCTTTTTGTGCATTTGTGATTGTATAAATTTTCTGTTTTGCATTACAGGATTCAAAGGCCTACTACAACATCCTGAACCAAGTGGCCCCTAAGGGAGATGAGGAGGGAATCCCTCTGATTGCCATCGACATTTCAGGGATAAGGGTACATGGTCATCCCACCCTAGAAAACATCATCCATTACAATTCCATTTTAGGCAACCTGATCAACAGACAGTGCTGTTCTTCTTTTTTGGTTAAAAGTGCCTAAAAGTGACCATATTATCAATGAGTGATGCATCATAGATACAGTAGATGTTGTTGTTAAATCTCTCCCTACCGCCCCCTGCAGGAGAAAGAGGACATAAAGAGAGCAGAGTGCATGTTGGAGCAGGCTGACCGTCTTGGCTGCCGACAGTTCGTCACAGCAACCGACGTAGTCCGCGGCAACCCCAAGCTGAACTTGGCGTACATTGCCAACCTGTTTAATAAGTATCCTGCCCTGAAGAAGCCAGAGAACCAGGACATTGACTGGAGCTCCATCGAGGGTCAGGACCATCCCAAACCATAACCTAGTTCCTGAGCATCCCCTCTTCCTGATTAAATAATATAAACCATATATACAGTACAAGGCCTGAACCAGTGTGTAATGTTATCTGTCACTTACAGGTGAGACCAGAGAGGAGCGCACCTTCAGGAACTGGATGAATTCCCTGGGGGTCAACCCTCGTGTCAACCACCTCTATGTGTAAGTACAGTACAGGTCACTCCATCTTAATATACACCATTTCCAACCATTTACAATCATTTGGAAACCACACTAATGTAATGTGTGTGCATGTTTTACAGGGACATAGATGATGCTTTGGTCATCTTCCAGCTCTATGAGAAGATCAATGTGCCAGTGGATTGGGACAGAGTAAACAAACCCCCTTACTCCAAACTGGGCAGCAACATGAAGAAGGTGAGACTACGAACAATAAGTGTTCTCCCACAGTGCGATCATGATTAAACTGATCAATTGATTTAATTATTATTCATTGATTTATTATGCGTTTGTCTGTGCCAGTTGGAGAACTGTAACTATGCAGTGGAGCTGGGGAAGAATGAGGCTAAGTTCTCCCTGGTGGGCATTGCTGGACAGGACCTGAATGAGGGCAACCGAAAACTCACCCAGGCCCTGCTGTGGCAGCTGATGAGAAGGTAATGCAACAGAACATGAATAAAAATGCCTTAGATATTTTTTCCCCTGTTCAGGTCATGTGATCAGGAAAAACTCATAAGCAGGCCCAGTGCCAACTCCATAATTCCACATTTAGAAGGATCCATCTCTTTCTCTCAGGTACACGCTGAACATTCTGGAGGAGCTTGGTGACGGGCAGAAGGTGAATGACGACACCATCGTCACCTGGGTCAACGACACACTCACACAGGCTGGCAAAGGCACCATCTCTGGATTCAAGGTAGGCTGTAACTCTAACATTTTCCTGACCATGGTACCTTTTTTGAAGTACTAGACTTCATTCTACTTTTCCAAGTAGAGTAAGTAAAAAATAAAGCACACACCACAGCAATAGCTCAGTGTGTGTGTACCTCTGTAGGATGGGTCCATAACCACCAGTATGCCAGTCCTGGACCTGATTGATGCCATCCAGCCAGGCTCCATCCGCTATGATCTAATCAAGGTGGAGGACCTGACTGAGGAAGAGAAGCTCAATAATGCCAAGTACGTACCATGTGATGATAACATTTGAGTACTAGCTTGATGAAATTAAATGTTCAGGACAACAGCTAAGATGTCCCCTAAATCCTGCCTATTGTCAGGTATGCCATCTCCATGGCCAGGAAAATCGGAGCGCGGGTGTACGCCCTGCCTGAGGACCTAGTGGAGGTGAAACCTAAGATGGTGATGACAGTGTTCGCCTGCCTGATGGCCCGGGGCATGAAGAGTCCCGTGTAGCTCAGTTGGTAGAGCATGGCGCTTGCAACGCCAGGGTTGTGGGTTCGATTCCCACGGGGGGCCAGTACAAAAAAGTATGAATGTATGTACTTGTAAGTCGCTCTGGATAAGAGCGTCTGCTAAATGACTTAAATGTAAATGTAAGAGGGTGTAGTGGTCACAACCCCACAGAACACATCACATGAAGAGGTGATCAGTAGAACAACCAGAATCAGGTTACAGAAGATATCAGCTCACTAGGTCAATACTAATTCAGTAATGTAGCTAGTATGTCTGGAAATCAGTGATTCAAAACTCAGGGCTGATAATGAAGAGCAGAAAACAAATAATAATACTGTACCTGGAGTTATACTGGAAATATATATTTTTTTAAAAGTTTAATGTAGCATCTTATTTTGATAAGATTTAGCTCTTTTTTACATAGAAACTTCTTTACTTGATGCTATTAATTTCAAATTGTGACCATTTTGCTTTCAGACTAACATTTGTGAAAAGATATCAAGGAAACAGATTTTATAAAATAATTTAAAACGAATGTTGTGCATCTTGGTTTTGTTCACATGTATTATAATGCACATGCACTACACCTGTACATCAGTATGAGCAGTTCCCTTACAAATAGTTGTTCTGCATTGAGAACCTATTCATGTCATAAATCATCTAGTTCCCTCATTCAAAAGAGAATCCAACATTCCTGTATCTGCATGTACTGTATGTCTCACCATGTTCAGTAGAAAATACAATCCAACAACCCAGATGGTTCATTACATATCCATTTAATGAAACAAAAGCAACAAGCATCAATCTATGGAGGGAAAAAAAACAGTTTCAAAATCTATTTTCAAAATATGTCCATCTTTGTCCAGAAAAGAGAGATGAAAAACAGTAACTGAGTTCAAAGCTGGACTCCAGGCGGGTACTGGTGAGATCGTGAGGATTGTCTGGGTGGTTATACAGCCTTGGTCAGTTTCTCTTGGTTGGGACGCTATTTAGCGGGTTGTGCCTCTGTGGGCTTACTACCTGGGGGTGTTATTTGGCACAACAGGCTACTTGCCACGTTCTATGTACTATGAAACCGTTATTTGGCAGGTTTGACCTCTGGGGGGATTTCTCCTGTATCCAGGGTCTTGAGGAGGCGGAAGAGGCCAGCTGCTTCCCGTATGCGGCTGAACTCAATGCAAAAGGCCTGCACCTCGATGAACAGGTCCTGCACGTTGATGATCTTGTTCCGGATCAGAGACTGAAGGAACACACACACCAGGCGCACCAGGCGGTTCTGCAAATGGAAACAGAGGTTTTACATAAACATCTGGACCACTGACTAACACAGTGGAGCACTGACTAACTTTAGTAAAAGAAACGGTCATCTTGAGCAGGGAGAACCCACAAATGAACTTCCTGTTACAAATTTCTGAGAAAGTGGCATGCATCCTCTGGTAAGACAAGCATTTCAATGTTACTGAAAGGCCAAACATCAGGCTCCTGTCAAGGCCCTTCCACAGTCCTCCTTACCTGCATGTACTTGTCTTTGATCTGTTCACACGTGGAGATACAGTTGGAGATGTACAGGTGAATGAACTCTGGAGGGAGGTCCACAGCAGTTGTCAGCCTGTGCACACAAAGAATAACACATAAATAAACAGAAAAATAAACACATTTTAAAACAGATTGTAGACAACGGAATTGTATAAATCAAATTCTATCCAAAGTCCACACCTATTGACCACCTCCATGGAGTGCAGGGACATGTCCATGTTGACCAGGACGGAGAAGTACTCCGTGATCTGGCTGGACTGCATCAGTTTGAGAAGCATCTCGATGGCCACCAGAGGGTTGTTTTCCACCAAGTCAGGCAGCTTGGCCGGGGTCAGACCGATGTGGTACACCAGCTTCGGATCCTTCTCCAGCTCACTCAGGAGCTGTAGGGAGAGAGCAATATTTAGAGAGACATTCAGGTTGAACTCCCAAGCGAAGGTCATGTTTGAAATATATAAAATACAGTTGAGTAGACAGTGTACCTGTCTACTCACCTGTGACTGCTGCTGGGCAGACAGTGGGCTCTTGAATGCCTTGGCCATGATGCGTTTGATCTCCACACCCGTGCTGTTCTTCACACACATGGAGCGGTCCCACTGCACACGGTGGTCGGGCTCCGTGGGGTTTAGCCAAGCCAGCTCATCCTCACACACGTGCAAGGGAGGAGGCGGCCGGATGAACTCTGGACGAAAGTGACCTGGGGGAGGTAGGGTCACAGGGAGGCATTACAGGCTGGATATATGGCTTGTCTTACATGATACTTGGGACATGGTATATACTTCACAGTATCATTCCTGTGTCATTACAATACCAAGCTAATGAAAAGACATACAAAAGCTTTGGAAATCATTTAAGGAACTAGGCTGTAGTAGTACTACCAAAAACAAACTAAACAGTATTGGACTAAACATCAAAGGGGAGATGGTATATGAAAAAGCAGAGGTTGCCAATGAATTCAACTCTTTTTACTTCTGTTGCCAGCAAGCTGGTTAGCAAGCTGCCCACCAGTTCTGGTTTGTATGGAAGCAACCAAGTCAAGAAGTATTATGTAGAGTTAGGGGTTCAGCCAAACTCTTTTTCTTTTGCAAAGGTAGCAACAGCCAAAATAGTCAGTATGCTGGCAGAGCTTAAATGCTCCAAAGCCAGAGGCCTGGATAATATTCCTGCAAGGTTTCTAATAGATTCTGCTGAGCAAATTGGCCCTTGTATTACGCATATTGTTAATCTCTCTCTTGAACAAGGCACCTTTCCCAGGGACATGAAACAAGCTAAAGTTATACCTCTGTATAAGAAGGGGATAAAGTCTGACCCTGGGAATTATAGGCCTGTATCTATCCTCTGTGTAACATCAAAGATCCTGGAGAGAATTGTACATGAGCAAATGTATGAATATGTTAACAAACAGGGTCTAATGTATGATTTTCAGTCGGGTTTTAGAAAAACATACTCCACTGATTCATGTCTACTTTACTTGACAGACTTCATCAGGAAAGAGATTGATGAGGGAAATCTGTGTGGAATGGTACTGCTTGACCTACAGAAGGCCTTTGATACAGTTAACCACTGTCTCCTAATCTCCAACCTGGAGGCACTGGGGTTAAGTATCCCTCTAGGCTGTGTAAAGTCCTATTTATCAAGAAGGGAACAAGTAGTAGAGGTTAATGGTTCACGGTCTCAGGCAAAACCAATGAGTTGTGGCGTTCCGCAGGGGAGCGTGCTTGGGCCTCTGCTGTTTTTATTGTATATTAATGGTATGAAAGATGCTTGTTCTTGCCGTCTTTTTCTTTATGCAGATGACTCTACACTTCTGGTGTCTCACAAAAGTAAAACTGTTGGAAAGCATACTTAGCACAAAGCTTACTAACATTAGCAAATGGCTTGGAGATAATAAGCTATCTCTGCACTTAGGGAAAACTGAAGAAATTATTTTTGGATCCAGACCTAAATTGTGTAGGTTGTCTGAAATCAGAGTGGAGTTAGGGGGTGACGTGCTGACTACTAAAACCTCTGTTAGCTACTTGGGATGTATCCTTGATGGAAGCTTGGGAGGTGTGAGCATGGCCAATAAGGTGCTAGGGAAGGTTAATGCCAGGATTAAGATTTTGGCTAGAAAGTCCAAGTTTCTTGATAAGGACTCCATGAAAGTGCTAGCTACTGCCCTCATTCAATGCCATTTTGATTATGCTAGTACTTCCTGGTTTGGGGGCTTATCTAAACTTATGAACGGGAAGCTCCAGATAGCCCAGAATAAGTTGATCAGGGTAGTATTGAAGGTGAGTCCACGTACTCACATAGGCAGGAGCTGCTTTCAGGAACTAAACTGGCTGCCTGTTGAGGCTAGGGTGTCCCAGATTAGACTAGGTTTGGTTTACAGGAGTATTTATGGTCCTGCGCCCAGATATTTAAGTGATTACTTTCCTCGTGATAGGGATGCACACAATCACAGCACCAGATCAGATGTTGCTGATTGATGTGTGCTTATACAGGTTCAGGAGTAATGCTGGAAAAGGTACTTTCTTGTATACTGGAGCCTCAGAATGGAATGAGTTGCCTCTGCCTATAAAAACAACGTCCTCTCTGGACAGCTTTAAAAATAAAGTAAAAATATGTTTGATGTCCTCTGTGGCCATATGAATAACCCCTATGATGTAACTGGAATGATGAGATAGCTGTTCTTCTTTTATGTTTTTGTTTTATTATTTCACTGCCATACTGTGTTCGATCTTGTATAGCCATCTTGTCTCAAGAGGACCACAATGGAAATAAGTCCCAGACTTTATTGTGTGTTATCCTCAATGATTGTATTCATGTGCATGTATGGCTTTTAAGTTTTATGTGTGCTTGTTTTTTTTAAATGGTCATATTAATACAACTAAAACTACACCACATGACCAGAGGTATGTGGACACCTGCTCGTTGAGCATCTCATTCCAAAATCATGGGCATTAATATGGAGTTGGTCCCCTCCCTTTGCTACTACAAGAGGGTGCATTGTCATGCTAAAACAGGAAAGGGCCTTCCCCAAACTGTTTTCACAAAGTTGGAAGCACAGAATTGTCTAAAATGTCATTGTATGTAGCATTAAGATTTCACTTCACTGGAACTAAGGGGCCTATTCCTCCTCCACCAAACTTTACAGTTGGCTCTATGCATTCGGGCAGGTAGCGTTCTCCTGGCAGCGGCCAAAGACGGATTTGTCCATCGGACTGCCAAATGGTGAAGCGTGATTCATCACTCCAGAGAACGCGCTTCCATTGCTCCATCCATCCTCCGCTTGACATTGCACATGGTGATCTTAGGCTTGTGTGCGGCTGCTCAGCCATGGAAACCCATTTCATGAAGCTCCCAACAAACAGTTATTGTGCTGACGTTGCGTCCAGAGGCAGTTTGGAACTCGGTAGTGAGTGTTGCAACCGAGGACAGACGATTTTTACGCGCTACGTGCTTCAGCACTTGGCAGTCCCGTTCTGTGAGTTTGTGTGGCCTACCACTTCACGGTTGAGCCGTTGCTGCTCCTAGATGTTTCCACTTCACAATAACAGCACTTACAGTTGAAGGGGGCAGCTCTAGCAGGGCAGAAATTTGTCCTGCTAGGACTTGATGGAATGGGGACATCCTATGCCACGTTAACAGTCACTGAGATCTTCAGTAAGGCCATTCTACTGCCAATGTTTGTCTATGGAGATTGCATGGCTGTGTGCTCAATTGTATACACCTGTCAGCAATGGGTGTGGCTGAAATAGCCAAATCCACTAATTTGAAGGGGTGTGGTGTTCACATACTTTTGTATACAGTTGAAGTCGGAAGTTTACATACACCTTAGCCAAATACATTTAAACTCAGTTTTTCACAATTCCTGACATTTAATCCGAGTAAAAATTCCCTGTCTTAGGTCAGTTAGGATCACCACTTTATTTTAAGAATGTGTAATGTCAGAATAATAGTAGAGAGAATGATTTATTTCAGCTTGCGGCCTTTCAGGTTATGTCGATTTAGGACTCGTTTTACTGTGGATATAGATACTTTTGTACCTGTGTCCTCCAGCATCTTCACAAGGTCCTTTGCTGTTGTTCTGGGATTGATTTGCACTTTTCGCACCAAAGTAAGTTCATCTCTAGGAGACAGAACGTGTCTCCTTCCTGAGCAGTGTGACGGCTACGTGGTCCCATGGTGTTTATACTTGCGTACTATTGTTTGTACAGATGAACGTGGTACCTTCAGGCGTTTGGAAATTGATCCCAAGGATGAACCAGACTTGTGGAGGTCTAAAAAAGAAAAGCTCTGAAGTCTTAGCTGATTTCTTTTTATTTTCCCATGATGTCAAGAAAAGAGGCACGGAGTTTAAAGGTAGGCCTTGAAATACATCCGCAGGTACACCTCTAATATACTCAAATTATGAATTAGCCCATCAGAAGCTTCTAAAGCCATGACATAATTTTCTGGAATTTTCCAAGCTGTTTAAAAGCACAGTCAACTTAGTGCATGTAAACTTCTGACCCACGGGAATTGTGACACAGAGATTATTTCACTTATAATTCATTCTGTAAACAATTGTTGGAAAAATTGCACAAAGTAGATGTCCTAACCGACTTGCCAAAACTATAGCTTGTTATTAACAAGAAATTTGTGGAGTGATTGAAAAACTAGTTTTAATAACTCCAACCTAAGTGTATGTAAACTTCCTACTTCAACTGTATGTAGTGCATGTTTTTGTGTCAACATACACCTTACTTATGTCATCCATAAACATAACAGACAGACTAATAACAAACTGAATGATGAAATGCTCCACTTACTCTCCAGTGGAGGTCGAGGCCCAGTGACCAGAGACTCTGTGATCTGATTGGCCACTGAGCTGTCGAACCCAGAATTGGAAGAATCTGGATCCGGGTCGTTGAGGATGCTGGGGAAGCTGGCCTTACTCTGGGTGGGTAGTTCTGACTGGCGCTCTGCAGGTTAAAGGGGAGAGAGAGGAATAAGAAAGTTTATATATGAAGTGTTAGAATTGCTGCATAGTAAAGTGTAAAGAACTGTCTGTTGTACTACAGTATGGATATGAGAGGTTTTATGTCTCAACACAAGCACATCTCAATAGGTGGATTTCTAACCAAAAAATGTACAATTCCCCATCATACGTAACTATTTTTGAGTTGTCTAAAATTCCTGAGATTCTGTAACCATCCTCCATACAAGATACATGAAGTGCATACATTCAGGTACTGTACCTGCCAATGCCAACTGCAGCCCACTAATGTCTATGGACTGTGGCATGTTCCCCACGTCCATGCAGGACACCTGTCTGGGGGTCTTCTTGAAGAGTTCCCTTGGAGGCGCCAGCATTAGCTGGGAGAGGAAGAACTTCTCGGGCTGTGTAATGGGTGGCAGGAATCCTATGAACAGTCACATGATCAGGATATACTTGAGTTGATATGATGAAAGCAACACACTGCTGGTAAAAACTTTGGACAATACTTCTTACTATCCAAATGGATTACATTTGATATTTTAGCAGACACTCACCAGACAGTTGTTTTTCCTGCTCATCCCCAACTGGGGAGGGGTTCAGCAAGTGCGCAAAGACAGCGGCAAAGGGATTGGCGGCCAGTGGCTCTGTGCGGTACATCTCCCAGAGGAGGTAGAGGGCAGTCAGGCGCTGTGCAGAGCTTGGCAGAAGGTCCGGCTGTTGCAGTAGCATCACCAAAACCGATCCTACTCGGAAATGTTCGGCCTTCGCGAAGTAATGATGAAAGGCCGATGATAGACTTTCGAAAGTGTTGGTGCAAGCTTCCTCTGAGATGATTCCCAAGAGGTTGGAGAGCTCCTTCGGGGCAAGTGTCATTGTACCTATGTTGTTGATAGCTAGCTTTTAGATATGTGACCAAAATGATAAATCACTGCTTGCAAGTAGTCTTTTATAATTGTACGTAGGTCGCGTTATTCAGTTCATACTTAAAACGAAGCTAGATACATTTCCACAAACTCCACAGGAGTGCAGATATGGGCAGCTAGATAAATTAGAAAATGCTAGTTAGCTTACGAGCTAGCTTGTCACCAAAGTCATTGTAAAAGTAAGTTATACAGCTAAACAAATTCGACCTTGATCAACTAAAAAAATGCATACCAGACTTACTGGTCGTAAAAGCATGAATCTAATTATTATCAAATGTTTAATAAGAAGTAAGGTAGCGTTTCTCAGCTGTTTTCCCATCAGTTTCCACTTCGTTCACAACATTGCAGCGTTGAGTTTTGACCTTTGACTCGACCCCGGTAACACCGTGCATTACGGGAGATGTAGTAAAGAAGATTATGCGTTTATTTCTGCTTGCTCTGGACTTCTCGTGACTACAACAAACATTATCTACAAATTACAGATAACACATTACTTAAAAATGTGATGTAATTGATTAATTGTTTCGGGAAAGCACTGCAAAAAATTTCGTGTCAGAGACGGAAGAGGAAGCGAGACATCCCACTCGCTGTTTTATTTCTGGTTCATATACAAGTCAATAAACTCAGCAGACCAGACACAGTTTTATTTGTATTTATTTTTTCTTCTTTTTTTTGTTTATGTTTCAGCTTATTTTTATTGTATTTTACATACAAAAAAAAAAAAAAAAAGAAAAAAAAAGAATCCAAGCAGTACATTTACATTTACATTTAAGTCATTTAGCAGACGCTCTTATCCAGAGCGACTTACAAATTGGACATCTCTCCACAATAGTGTAAAATCTTCATAAATGCGTTCAATTATAAATCTACTGATGTCTTGCCACAGTTTTCTTACATGTATACAATACCAAAAAAGATGCAACACTGGTTCTGGGTGGTCATTACAAAAGGAGCAATTTGAGTTGATGTTTTCCTTAAACTTCTTCATATAGTGGTTGGCAGGATAATATTTATGAATAATTTTAAAGGAAACCTCCTTAATTTTGTTAAGAAGTAGGTATGTGTGTGGCAACATCCAAACTTTTTTCCAACAGATATTATCAATAAATCCATTCCAATAAGGCATTTACATTTACATTTACATTTAAGTCATTTAGCAGACGCTCTTATCCAGAGCGACTTACAAATTGGTCCATTCACCTTATGATATCCAGTGGAACAACCACTTTACAATAGTGCATCTAAATCTTTTAAGGGGGGGGGGGGGGGGGGTTAGAAGGATTACTTTATCCTATCCTAGGTATTCCTTAAAGAGGTGGGGCATGACATAAGGTATAGATACAACATCCTGCTAAAACAAGGTTCGTATCGCTCTGTTGTTGGATGGGCCAAAAGAAGAGAGAAACAAATCTTTTCCTACTGATGAGTCAACAGGGTCAATTGAAGGTAGGCTCTGAGGGTCAGGTCTTGACATGTTCCTGAATAACAGAGCAACACCTGAGGGAATGGCGTCTAAAACAATTGCAAAATCTTTAGGTGTTACAGGGACCTTGTAAAGAGATAAGAATTCCTTATAACTGAGTAAAAGACCCTCTGCATTTACCAGTTGGCTCACCAATAGGATATTATTTCGGAACCAATATTCTAAAAACAAAGAAGTATTTTTATACAATATATCCCGATTATTCCATATATAATATCTGTGTGGAGAAAAATGGTGTTTATAAATTAAGGACCATGACAAGGAAACCTGCAGATGAAAAGCAGAAAGTTTCACTGGAACTGTTCACAAACACAAACAGAGCCCCAGGACAGCAACACAATTAGACCCAACCAAATCATGAGAAAACAAAAAGATAATTACTTGATACATTGGAAAAAATTTACAAAAAACTGAGCAAACTAGAATGCTATTTGGCCCTAAACAGAGAGTACACAGTGGCAGCATACCTGACCACTGTGACTGACCCAAAATTAAGGAAAGCTTTGACTATGTACAGACTCAGTGAGTATAGCCTTGCTACACCATTGTAAATACAACCTATATTTATGTTTATTTATTTTCCCTTTTGTACATGAACTATTTGCACATCATTACAACACTGTATATATATATATACATTTGAAACATCTTTATTATTTTGTAAGTGTAATGTTTACTGTTAATTTTGTATTGTTTATTTCACTAAGTGTTTATCTATTTATCTTTCTTTGGCAATGTAAACACATGTTTCCCATACCAATAAAGCCCTTGAATTGAAATTTTATCCACCAATATTTCTTTCGTGCTTTTAGAACGACCCGGATGTGAACCCGCTTTCGTTGCCTTTTAATACCCACAAGTCTTTGCAACTTCCTTTCCGACATTTCTCGGGCAGAGTGAGTACTGCTTTGCCAAATGCGTGTTATTTATCTAACTTCATCCTTACCGTATGTTAATATAATCCAATGTTTTAATTACGTAATTGCAAGAGGAGATACTGAACTCCCTAAACGATTCAATGGTGGTTGAATATTCCCAAATTATTAATTGAAACGTGTAGTCACTAAGCAGTCTGCTAACCGCACGTCTACAACCAGTAGTCAGCTAAACGGAACTATTGTGTGATAAATGTCTCGGTTGTATAGGGTATTAGTCCTTTGTTTAGGTCTGGGATCCCCAATTTCTGTTTCACAACATCCCATTGTTACTCATGTAAAGTTAGTCAGAAACCAATTGCTGTAACTCACTAGTTAAACTAGCAAGCCAGATCTATACCACTGTCATTAGCTAGCCGGCTGTATTGCCTGGCGTCAGCAGCCAGATGTATACCCAAAGATGTATAAACAGACAATCATATCAGTCAACTATCAAATTAACAGTTTATGCTACAAAACCAAATTTATAAGAGGTTTTAAAAATAGTGTAATGAAACAGCAGGGAGTCAGGTCTCGAACCCTTGACCTTCTAGCCGGAGGTCCGGCGCGCTATCGACTGTGCCGCAAAAGCATGCTCCTGCGGCACAGTCGATTTCCGCGCTTATAAACCCAGGGTCGTTACACTACTCCCTCCTTTCAAAGAGCGCGTCCTCGCGACTCTACGTCGTACAGGAACGCACTCACCGGCCAAGCACACGCACTGTCGTGGATGCAAGGTCCGATCACTTCTGACACCGATGTAATGAAACAGGCAGGGAGCAGGTCTTGAACCTCTAGCCCGAGGTCTGGCGCGCTATCGACTGTGCGATTTCCGCGCTTTTAAACCCAGGGTCGTTACACTAGATTATATTTGATTTAACATTTCATGACGTCACGTACACGAAGGCATTGTTGGTTGAATAGACTTATGCATTTCAACGCATGATTAATATAATTCGCCAATACATTTATTGGTCGTTCAAAGAAATACTGCTATCGGGTTGTAAATCACAGATGGCCTGGTAAATTGTTTGAAGCTTCCATTCGGGATGTACTGTTTCAGTTTCAATTACTCAGTATGTTGGACCAAAATGGAGGAATGTAAGTAACTAAGGCTGTTATTGTCAATACAATCAAACTAGCAGGGCAATAATCAAATCTGCCAAATGAAATTGTATTTGTCACATGCGCCGAATACAACCAGTGTAGACCTAACAGTGAAATGCTTACTTAACAAGCCCTTAACCAACAATGTAGCTTTAAGGAAATACCTATAATAAAACAAGACGAATAACAAATAATTAAAGAGCAGCAGTAAATACCGGTGTTGAGGTAATATGTACATGTAGGTAGAGTTATTAAAGTGGCTATGCATAAATAATAACACAGTAGTAGCAGCAGCGTAGAAGAGGTGGGGCAGTGCAAATAGTCTGGGTAGCCATTTGATTAGATAATGGGCTAGTGTATCTATTTATCAAGCTAAAAACACAGCCTAACATTCGCTAGCTGCTAGGAGGATGCCATGTCATTGGAGGAGTGGGTGAGTGACTGACTTTCCCCCTCGTTTTCGGTGGCAGGTGTAATTTGGTTATCTAGCAACAACTTGAAAGAATGTTGTACAGTTTGCATAGCTCTTGGGTTCGCAAATTCACTCTGGCTATCTACTCCGATTTCAGATCACTCCTCCAAATGTGACAGAGCTAGGCTGGACAATAGAACGAGTCAACGTTCACCCAAGGCTGAAAAACAGCCTTGGGTTGGCTAAACTGGAACGCTAGCGCTAGCCCATGGCAAATTAATGGAATCGAACGTTAGCAGAGCCTGTTTTGACTGGAGTGATGCTTAGAAATCCATTTCGCCTAAATGGCACAAAAAAAGAACCCTTTTTATTTTACCACAATCTGTTCGTCTGACGAAATTGGAAAAAACTACTCATGTAGAAAGTAAACATCCGCACCTCGATTGTGCGCTTATGTCTGCGTAATGAAATGGTAAAGAAAAAACTAAAACTTCTGATTTATTTCTGGTCTGGTGATCGATGACAAACGAGCTCGCTGCCCAGACTTACATAATTACAAAGAGGAGATTATCCTGATTTTAAAATGGTGCCCGACTTGAAAAAATCTAAATATACACATTGTGAGATATTTGGTGAAATAGACAGACATATTTCCCCTATAGGAATCAATGGGACAACCTCAAGATGTTTACATTTAATTTATTTAACTAGGCAAGTCAGTTATGAACAAATTCTTATTTATAATGATGGCCTGGGAACAGTGGGTTAACTGCCTTGTTCAGGGGCCGAACGACAGATTTTTACCTCGTCAGCTCGTGGATTCAATCTAGTAACCTTTCGGTTACTGGCCCAAGGCTCTAACCACTAGGCTACCCGCCGCCCCAGGTTCCTTGAGTTTCATGAGTCATTTTTTGTTTACATTTTAACTATAAACGACGTGAGCAGGTCTCATTGCCAAGAATAGCGAAGCAGGCATTGTGACATAGAAAAATAAGCTGGGAATGGAACATTCGGAAGGAGAATTGGTGCCACGGTGCTCAATAGAACTAATAGGAGCCGGCAAGGTGAAAAATGTCCTAAAATGAGGCCTGCTTTTTCGTGATTACTTCTAAATGACGGCAAGCAGCTGGGAAATATGGGCATGTTATGAAACTGGGCTCCACAGTGGATGCAATGAACTAGTTTTTATTTATTTAGAAAAAAGCGTTTCTAGCCTACCAGAGCTTAGAATAACTGATGAATTTACTGAAGGCGCACACCGGCTGAATATGACTGGTGTCGGCTGAATATGACTGGTGTTGGTAAACGTAGGCAAAACATTTTTATAGTTAGTCATGAACGCTCTAGATAACATGTAAACAGACTAGCTAACCAGCTCTGCTACGGCGCGTAAGATGGTCAGTGTGGTGTTCTCAAATTTAATTTGTGCCTGGAAGTAGCTAGCTAGCCAACTTGATTAATTTAGCTTGGGTGTTTCGTTGTAGGCAAGCAGCAGAATGATTTATTTATTTGACCTTTAACTAGGCAAGTCAGTTAGGATGTCAGGATGTAGTGTATCAGTGCATTATTTAGGGCCAACTAGCTTACAAAGTTTGAGAGGATTTGTCTAATGGTCGTTTGTTTGGTTTTAGCTCATCTTGCTCTGGCTAGCATTAGTTGTTGATCTTGTTGATGTGCATAACTGAGGGAGAGAGAGCATACCTTTTCATGGTTGTTTGATAAATAGGACTGTAAAGTTCCCATATGTAAGAGGACTCCGTGGTATAGACATATTTGCAGATATCCATTCAGGTGTATTTTGTGGCTTTTGCCGAATGCGTTCTAATGATCTAAAGTCACACTGTTGTAACTGCTGGTTAACACAGTCAAGTTCAAAGTGAATGATGCACAAAAGGCCTACTGTATCTCTGGTTGTCCATGGTGAACCACTATGCGTAGACTCCGGTCCTAGACTAGACAATATTTTATTTACAATAGTGTATATGAACAGATTTTAATAAGATTTAATGTTGCTAAAATGCTGTCAGTTCCATTTTAAGCTCAGTGCTGACTTGGTAGGGGGCCACTCCTTTTAAGCGAATAAGCAGTGGACACTTGAGGAATGCATGTCTTGTCTCTGGTTATGAGCAAAAGGTTAGTCAATGTTTTATGTGATGTCTTTTCTTAGATGGCGCCAAACAAGAAGGGCGGTGAGAAAAAGAAGGGGCGTTCTGCCATCAACGAGGTTGTGACCAGGGAGTACACCGTCAACATCCACAAGCGCATACATGGCGTGTGAGTACACTGTCTGGGGGCATGGCACTGAGTCTGCTGCTATAGAGTTATGGATGTGTGCTATCTACATACGGTTTGAAGGAAGTACTCTGTATGCTTGCAAGATGTCTTTGTTACTTTGATGGCTGGTCAAAGGTAATTTGGTGGGCTATTCCACTGAAGAGGATTAAAGGGAATGGTGGAGGTAAAATTATCAGAGGCAGTTGACACTATTTTGATTTTGTACATTACATTTACATTTAAGTCATTTAGCAGACGCTCTTATCCAGAGCGACTTACAAATTGGTGCATTCACCTTATGATATCCAGTGGAACAACCACTTTACAATAGTGCATCTAACTCTTTTAAGGGGGGGGGTTAGAAGAATTACTTTATCCTATCCTAGGTATTCCTTAAAGAGGTGGGGTTTCAGGTGTCTCCGGAAGGTGGTGATTGACTCCGCTGACCTGGCGTCGTGAGGGAGCTTGTTCCACCATTGGGGTGCCAGAGCAGCGAACAGTCCTGACTGGGCTGAGCGGGAACTGTACCTCCTCAGAGGTAGGGAGGCGAGCAGGCCAGAGGTGGATGAACGCAGTGCCCTTGTTTGGGTGTAGGGCCTGATCAGAGCCTGAAGGTACGGAGGTGCCGTTCCCCTCACAGCTCCGTAGGCAAGCACCATGGTCTTGTAGCGGATGCGAGCTTCAACTGGAAGCCAGTGGAGAGAGCGGAGGAGCGGGGTGACGTGAGATAACTTGGGAAAGTTGAACACCAGACGTGCTGCGGCGTTCTGGATGAGTTGTAGGGGTTTAATGGCACAGGCAGGGAGCCCAGCCAACAGCGAGTTGCAGTAATCCAGACGGGAGATGACAAGTGCCTGGATTAGGACCTGCGCCGCTTCCTGCGTGAGGCAGGGTCGTACTCTGCGAATGTTGTAGAGCATGAACCTACAGGAACGGGTCACCGCCTTGATGTTAGTTGAGAACGACAGGGTGTTGTCCAGGATCACGCCAAGGTTCTTAGCACTCTGGGAGGAGGACACAATGGAGTTGTCAACCGTGATGGCGAGATCATGGAACGGGCAGTCCTTCCCCGGGAGGAAGAGCAGCTCCGTCTTGCCGAGGTTCAGCTTGAGGTGGTGATCCGTCATCCACACTGATATGTCTGCCAGACATGCAGAGATGCGATTCACCACCTGGTTATCAGAGGGGGGAAAGGAGAAGATTAATTGTGTGTCGTCTGCATAGCAATGATAGGAGAGACCATGTGAGGATATGACAGAGCCAAGTGACTTGGTGTATAGCGAGAATAGGAGAGGGCCTAGAACAGAGCCCTGGGGGACACCAGTGGTGAGAGCACGTGGTGCGGAGACAGATTCTCGCCACGCCACCTGGTAGGAGCGACCTGTCAGGTAGGACGCAATCCAAGCGTGGGCCGCGCCGGAGATGCCCAGCTCGGAGAGGGTGGAGAGGAGGATCTGATGGTTCACAGTATCAAAGGCAGCCGATAGGTCTAGAAGGATGAGAGCAGAGGAGAGAGAGTTAGCTTTAGCAGTGCGGAGCGCCTCCGTGACACAGAGAAGAGCAGTCTCAGTTGAGTGACTAGTCTTGAAACCTGACTGATTTGGATCAAGAAGGTCATTCTGAGAGAGATAGCAGGAGAGCTGTCCAAGGACGGCACGTTCAAGAGTTTTGGAGAGAAAAGAAAGAAGGGATACTGGTCTGTAGTTGTTGACATCGGAGGGATCGAGTGTAGGTTTTTTCAGAAGGGGTGCAACTCTCGCTCTCTTGAAGACGGAAGGGACGTAGCCAGCGGTCAAGGATGAGTTGATGAGCGAGGTGAGGTAAGGGAGAAGGTCTCCGGAAATGGTCTGGAGAAGAGAGGAGGGGATAGGGTCAAGCGGGCAGGTTGTTGGGCGGCCGGCCGTCACAAGACGCGAGATTTCATCTGGAGAGAGAGGGGAGAAAGAGGTCAAAGCACAGGGTAGGGCAGTGTGAGCAGAACCAGCGGTGTCGTTTGACTTAGCAAACGAGGATCGGATGTCGTCGACCTTCTTTTCAAAATGGTTGACGAAGTCATCAGCGGAGAGGGAGAAGGGGGAGGAGGATTCAGGAGGGAGGAGAAGGTGGCAAAGAGCTTCCTAGGGTTAGAGGCAGATGCTTGGAATTTAGAGTGGTAGAAATTGGCTTTAGCAGCAGAGACAGAAGAGGAGAATGTAGAGAGGAGGGAGTGAAAGAATGCCAGGTCCGCAGGGAGGCGAGTTTTCCTCCATTTCCGCTCGGCTGCCCGGAGCCCTGTTCTGTGAGCTCGCAATGAGTCGTCGAGCCACGGAGCAGGAGGGGAGGACCGAGCCGGCCTGGAGGATAGGGGACATAGAGAGTCAAAGGATGCAGAAAGGGAGGAGAGGAGGGTTGAGGAGGCAGAATCAGGAGATAGGTTGGAGAAGGTTTGAGCAGAGGGAAGAGATGATAGGATGGAAGAGGAGAGAGTAGCGGGGGAGAGAGAGCGAAGGTTGGGACGGCGCGATACCATCCGAGTAGGGGCAGTGTGGGCAGTGTTGGATGAGAGCGAGAGGGAAAAGGATACAAGGTAGTGGTCGGAGACTTGGAAGGGAGTTGCAATGAGATTAGTGGAAGAACAGCATCTAGTAAAGATGAGGTCAAGCGTATTGCCTGCCTTGTGAGTAGGGGGGGAAGGTGAGAGGGTGAGGTCAAAAGAGGAGAGGAGTGGAAAGAAGGAGGCAGAGAGGAATGAGTCAAAGGTAGACGGGAGGAGGTTAAAGTCACCCAGAACTGTGAGAGGTGAGCCATCCTCAGGAAAGGAACTTATCAGGGCGTCAAGCTCATTGATGAACTCTCCAAGGGAACCTGGAGGGCGA
This sequence comes from Salvelinus fontinalis, assembly GCF_029448725.1. Taxonomy (NCBI): domain Eukaryota; kingdom Metazoa; phylum Chordata; class Actinopteri; order Salmoniformes; family Salmonidae; genus Salvelinus; species Salvelinus fontinalis. Next base: position 15,722,172 of record NC_074687.1, on the reverse strand, counting down.
TAAATGATAAGGATGTTAAGCTTGAAAGGGATGGTAACTGTGACAGCATGGAATTCAAAGGAGGCGATAGACAGATGGGTCAGGGGAGAAAGAGAGAATGTCCACTTGGGAGAGATGAGGATCCCAGTGCCACCACCCCGCTGACCAGAAGCTCTCGGGGTGTGCGAGAACACGTGGGCAGACGAGGAGAGAGCAGTAGGAGTAGCAGTGTTATCAGTGGTAATCCATGTTTCCGTCAGTGCCAAGAAGTCGAGGGACTGGAGGGAAGCATAGGCTGAGATGAACTCTGCCTTGTTGGCCGCAGATCGGCAGTTCCAGAGGCTGCCTGAGACCTGGAACTCCACGTGGGTCGTGCGCGCTGGGACCACCAGGTTAGAGTAGCAGCGGCCACGCGGTGTGAAGCGTTTGTATGGTCTGTGGAGCAAAGCGGAACATACTGTACATGCTGAATGTTGGAAGTGTGCTGTTGCTTATGCGAAAGAATGTGAGTTGCCAGTGTGAATGGGCTTAGGCTACGTTGTGACTCTATTTTTCTTTCCAAGGTCGTCATAGGTGGACAAGCAGCTGTGTAGTGTTGTCCATTGCTGGATGCTTATTTTGGAACTGCAATAAGGGTCCTTTTCACAAGGGCTTCCGTTGTTATATTGCTTAGAAAAATAGACATTGCTTGCTCTGACAAATGTGATGATTTTATCAACCTATTTGATAATCCTGTGCATGTAATTAACGTTGCTTCTCGCTCTGTCCCGTCAGGTCCTTCAAGAGGAGGGCACCTCGTGCTCTCAAGGAGATACGCAAGTTTGCCATGAAGGAGATGGGAACCCCTGATGTACGCATCGACACTCGCCTGAACAAGGCTGTATGGACCAAGGGTGTGAAGTAAGCAAACGCCTGTGTTTCTTGCGACAGAGGCCATAGCCTGCTGGTCACTGGTACAGAAAAGGTTGAGCTTAACTTGATTGACTGATATATTTCAAAACTGATACTTGAAACTGTCATATTAGCCAATTTGAGTGACACTGAGTTGAGGGTACAGTATACTACTACAGGTTAATGCTTTAAGTGCAATACGTGTTGGGACGATATGCACTTAACCGTAGTATGAAATGGATTATATTGAATTCCAAATTGCTGTGCAGCCTTGTCAAATTCAGTGCTTCCTCTACAATGGACTGCACTGGCCAAAATGGCTGCCATAGTGAAACTAGTTCATGGGCCTCGCATTCCTTTTCCATGAATGTTGGGGATAAATTTGTGCTAATGACAATTGATTGTTGATTTCAGTGATGTACATTGTCTGTCCGTTACGTCTAATTGAATTGAAAGTTTAAAATCAGGATCTCTCCCGGTCTCTCTCTTTTATCTCTATTTTTCCCTCCCTCTATCTCTCATAGCAGAAAAAACACTCTCACCCCTGTCCTATCTGCTTCATGCAGTGTTGTACTGATTTCAAGGGGTAGAGGCTAGTTAGCCCAGGCGGATATCCACTTTGACCAAGCCAGCATCAGTGCTGGCTTCAGAGCGAAGTAATATCCTGTTATGCTTGGCGATGGGTGTAGAGTTGGCACAATTAATACAAGTTGAGGCGTGTAAAGTTTTCCACAATCCCATGCACTAAAACTGAGCACATTTCTCCATGTTAACTGATATTTTGTATGTTATTTCAGGAATGTCCCATACCGTATGCGTGTGCGCCTGTCAAGGAAACGCAATGAAGACGAGGACTCTCCCAACAAACTATACACCCTCGTCACATACGTTCCTGTCACAACATACAAAGGTAAGTCCAACATTTGCTTGGCTGTGTGCTGTGTGCACTGCTGAATAGTATCCACAAGTGTACTTGCATTTCTGAGGTTGGTGATCTGGTGTATATGAAATGAGCAATACTTGTATGTCACCCACTGGGTGCAAAATACCCCTGTGGGTGACCTTAATGAACAAATTGTGGCAGACTTATTTTCAGATCGGCTGCCTGCAAATGGGTATACAAGGTGGAGGACCTGATTGTTTTCTTTTCTCTACAGGTCTGCAGACGGTCAATGTGGATGAGAACTAATTATTCACTGGTGTTGAAATAAATGTATAAAAGAAACTGCAGTCTTGGATATATTTTTTCAATCGGAGTTTATGCACTCACTAATTTTGATTATTGGTGGAGCAATTGCATTAAATTATATTTTAATTTTCTTTCTAGAGTAAGTGTCTGATTTAGTGTTGGTGTAACCGATGTGAAATGGCTAGCCGTCACTCGCTCTGAGCCCTGAAGTAGTTTTTCTCCTTGCTCTGCAAGGGCCGTGGCTTTTGTGGCGCGATGGATAACGATGCTTCAAGTGTGGCTGTTGTTGTGTGCAGAGGGTCCCTGGTTCGAGCCCAGGTAGGGGCGAGGAGAGGGACGGAAGTTATACTGTTACATTGATGCTGTTGACCCGGATCACTGGTTGCTGCGGAAAAGGAGGAGGTCAAAAGGGGGGTGAGTGTAACCGATGTGAAATGGTTAGCGGTGGTGCGCGCTAATAGCGTTTTAATCGGTGACGTCACTCGCTCTGAGACCTAGAAGTAGTTGTTCCCCTTGCTCGGCAAGGGCCGCGGCTTTTGTGGCGCAATGGGTAACGATGCTTCGTGGGTGACTGTTGTCTGTGTGCAGAGGGTCCCTGGTTCAAGGCGAGGAGAGGGACGGAAGCTATACTGTTACATTTGGGTATAAAAGCTTTTTTATTTTGTTCAGATATAAAAGCATGTTTTATATATTTTTTTTACCTTTTATTTAACTAGGTAAGTCAGTTAAGAACAAATTCTTATTTTCAATGCCGGCCTTCCCCGACAAAACCCTAACCCGGACGATGCTGGGCCAATTGTGCGCTGCCCTATGGGACTCCCAATCACGGCCGGTTGTCATACAGCCTGGAATCAAACCAGGGTCTGTAGTGATGCCTCTAGCACTGACATGCAGTGCCTTAGGCCACTCGGGAGCCGCATGTTTACTTCAGCCACATTGCATGTGCTTTTGAGGGTCTTCAATCTCCTTGGTGAATCAGTCTGACAGGTATTCCCAAACTGGGGTATGGGGGTACGCCAAATAAAAGTGCGATAAACATTCCTTTTTTTAAGCGTTTTTATATATATATATGTATATATACACACACACACACACACACAGTTGAAGTCGGAAGTTTACATACACCTTAGCCAGATACATTTAAACTCAGTTTTTCACAATTCCTGACATTTAATCCTAGTAAATATACCCTGTCTTAGGTCAGTTAGGATCACCACTTTATTTTAAGAAGGTGACATGTCAGAATAATAGTAGAGAGTGATTTATTTCAGCTTGTATGTCTTTCATCACATTCCCAGTGGGTCAGAAATGTACATACACTCAATTAGTATTTGGTAGCATTGCCTTTAAATTGTTTAACTTGGGTCAAACGTTTCGGGTAGCCTTCCACAAGCTTCCCACAATAAGTTGGCTGAATTTTGTCCCATTCCTCCTGACAGCTGGTGTAACTGAGTCGGGTATGTAGGCCTCCTTGCTCGCACCCACTTTTTCAGTTCTGAGCACAAATTTTCTATCGGATTGAGGTCAGAGCTTTGTGATGGCCACTCCAATACCTTGACTTTGTTGTCCTTAAGCCATTTTGCCACAACTTGGGGTCATTGTCCATTTGGAAGACCCATTTGCGACCAAGCTTTAACTTCCTGACTAACGTCTTGAGATGTTGCTTCAATATATCCACATAATTTTCCTACCTCATGAAGCCATCTATTTTGTGAAGTGCACCAGTCCCTCCTGCAGCATAGCACACCCACAACATGATGCTGCCACCCCATGCTTCACGGTTGGGATGGTGTTCTTCGGCTTGCAAACATCCCCCCTTTTCCTCCAAACATAATGATGGTCATTATGGCCAAACAGTTCTATTTTTGTTTCATCAGACCAGAGGACATTTCTCCAAAAAGTACTATCTTTGTCCCCATGTGCAGTTGCAAACCGTAGTCTGGCTTTTTTGTGGCAGTTTTGGATCAGTGGCTTCTTCCTTGCTGAGCGGCCTTTCAGGTTATGTCGATATAGGACTCGTTTTACTGTGGATATAGATACATTTGTACCTGTTTCCTCCAGCATCTTCACAAGGTCCTTTGCTGCTGTTCTGGGATTGATTTGAACTTTTCACACCAAAGTACGTTCATCTTTAGGCGACAGAACCCGTCTCCTTCATGAGCGGTATGACAGCTGCGTGGTCCCATGGTGTTTATACTTGCGTACTATTGTTTGTACAGATGAACGTGGTACCTTCAGGCGTTTGGAAATTGCTCCCAAGGATGAACCAGACTTGTGGAGGTCTACAATTTTTTTTCTGGGGTCTTGGCTGATTTATTTTTCATTTTCCCATGATGTCAAGCAAAGAGCCACTGAGTTTGAAGGTAGGCCTTGAAATACATCCACAGGTACACCTCCAATATACTCAAATGATGTCAATGAAACTATCGGAAGCTTCTAAAGCCATGACGTCATTTTCTGGAATTTTCCAAGCTTTTTAAAGGCACAGTCAACTTAGTGTATGTAAACTTCTGACCATCTGGAATTGTGATTAAGTGAAATAATCTGTAAACAATTGTTGGAAAAATGACTAATGTCATGCACAAAGTAGATGTCCTAACCGACTTGCCAAAACTATAGGTTGTTAACAAGAAATTTGTGGAGTGGTAGAAAAAATAGTTTTAATGACTCCAACCTAAGTGTATGTAAACTTCCGACTTCAACTATAGATTTAAAAGGCATTTTATAGATGTTATGTATTTCTTACATGTCAAAACTGGAATTTCTACTCAAAACAAAGGTTGTAAATAAATCATACATAGTTTGATGATTCTGTCATAATCAGTGAAAACGTTATTGATTTATATAGGTTTAAATGACATTTTATAGATGTTATGTTTTTCCATAAAATCAAAACTGGAATCTTTCCTCAAAACAAAGGTTGTAAAAGTATGCCAGACATTTATAGAATAAATCATACCTAGTTTGGTGAATGTCTGTTGAATGGCCGAATGTGTGAATATAAAAGCAACTTTACCTCAGTGAATGTTTGAAGGGGTAAAGGACTATAAAAAGTTTGGGAACCACTGGTCTATGCAATATATTGAATAAGACAAGGATGCAACATTGTTTTTAATGATTTACAAGCAAACCATGTCCGATATTTTGCAGCAGACACGTTAAAGAAGTGATAAATGGCCTGATTTGTGATAATGCACGTCAAGTGAACTTGTGAGTGTGCACTACGAATAACATCAAGGTGCATCTGTAGTCAATTAGAAGGCATCAGACTGGTTCTGGAATAACCAAAACCTCAATTTAACACCACCGCTGATTTGAAATGGAAAAATCAAGTTCTCTATATAGAAGACTTATTCAACTAAATCTGAGGCACAGCAGTTTAGTTTGTTTAGTATCAACTGATTTTAAGAAAGTGTGTAGGACTTTAGTCTATAACATAATACTGGTCACTTACATTTAAGGCTTGAATGAAGAAATATGCTTGGTAGAATAATAAGGCTCAAACAGTTTTAGAACACCTAAAATAAGACTTCTTAAAGAACAAAATGCATTCAATCAATACAGGACAAACACAAATTAATGTACTGCATTGTTGAGGAGCTAGCACAAGTATTTCGCTGCACCTTTTATACTTGCTGTAAACCGTGGCGATTGATTTGACAAAATATATAGGTGCACATTTTTAATGTGTCGCACACAAAAGCAAGATTCCAATGTCCATTATTGTATGACAAACATTTGGCAGTTAATAGTCCTTGACTCCTTGGGCTATATATATATAAAAGGAAAATGAAAAGCTTGCCAAAATGATACACTGCAGGCGTACAGGCAGAAAATATTTGGGCAAAAAAGAACACTTGTCTGCTCTACTTGATTGGACAATATGGCAAACAAGTGTATGACCAACCAGGCAGCCAATGTTAAGTCAAATAAAATGTCACTAAAACTGAGCACATTTGAGTTTGTTCCCATTTCATAGACCGGATGAAGCAGAATGAAAACGTGTGTATAAATACTGAGCAACGAAAAAAATAACCCTTTTAATGGTGCTATGTGTAGTGCATGGTGTGTGGGACATTCTCACAGTAGTATATATGATTATGACTGATACATCATGTAGTCTCTTGATTATCATGCATGTCTTGGTTTTGGTTAACCTGCTTTCAGACAGTTGTTGATCCCAAAAGACGAGGCCACATTTCTCCACGGCTACATCAGGAGTGGAAGACCTACACATCTACATTACTTCTCCTTTGTGCTCGACAGACCAACGACTCAATATAGGCACATACGGACTCTTGGTACCCACTCATCCTTTTAAGACGGAGGACACAGACAACACTTACAAAGGTGCCTGGACAGCTAGATAAGAAACTAGATTGGAAGCCCAGTATTGGGTCACACTGTGGTTCTCACATCGAGGTTCTGTCTGTTCTGTTGGTCATGTTGAAATCAGCTGGTCCCTTGCTGGAGCATAAGCAGACCAGCCCTTTCATGGTACTGTTTCACTTTTGCCTCAGCCACCTTTGCTGACAGGTCCATCGGTTTCTCAAAGAAGTTGACTAGCTGCTGTTCTGTGAGGAGAGAAGCCAGGATCTGAGCATAGCTGACCGCCCACTCGCTCTGACTCTCAGACCCTGAACTCTTGCTGGTCCCCTCCTTTCTCTCTTCTGCTTTTTCTTCGGTGCTGAAGACGGGATGGTCTTCTTGACTCCCCTCCCTGTGATCGTCCTCTACCTCGTCTCCGGCCCCACCCTCGCTGCTGACCTCTGACCCTGAGCAGCGGCTGCGGTGCCCGACCTCGCCGATCTGCAGCACCAGGCTGGTCACTGTAGCGATGGCCTGAAAGAGCTCATTCTCGTCTGGGCTGCCATGGAACATGCTGTAGAGGGTCTTACAGAACTGGATGAACTCCCTCTGTAGAAAACAATAATACAAGTATTGTGACTTACTTAGTACCTTTCAATGACTCTTTGTTTAATAGATCCCTGATTTAATTCATTTTTTTATTGTATGTACCTGGTTCATTGAAGGTACAGGTTGCTCCACATCCTTCTCCTTCTCTTTAGCCAGGTCTTTCAACATCTGTTTCAACTGTTCCTGAAAGTCTCTCATCTCCCCTTCAACATGAACACACACATCAGGAGCTACATCAACGTGATAATCTAAACAGACCTGCGCTGTAAATGTGAATCTGGAACAGTGTGTGAATACTTACCATTGGGCAGCTCTACATGGAGTGGTCTGGTAGTGGACAGCTGAGGGCTCTTCAGTGGAGATGGGTCATCCTCACTCTCAGTCAGAGCTACAGGAAACAGTCCCATTATGAAGAATGTTCATCTCTAGTTAATTCATCAATTAAATATACACTGCTCAAAAAAAATAAAGGGAACACTTAAACAACACAATGTAACTCTAAGTCAATCACACTTCATGTGTCAGCATATGGTCTCACAAGGGGTCTGAGGATCTCATCTCGGTACCTAATGGCAGTCAGGCTACCTCTGGCGAGCACATGGAGGGCTGTCCGGCCCCACAAAGAAATGCCACCCCACACCATGACTGACCCACCGCCAAACCGGTCATGCTGGAGGATGTTGCAGGCAGCAGAACGTTCTCCACGGCGTCTCCAGACTCTGTCACGTCTGTCACATGTGCTCATGTGCTCAGTGTGAACCTGCTTTCATCTGTGAAGAGCACAGGGCGCCAGTGGCGAATTTGCCAATCTTGGTGTTCTCTGGCAAATGCCAAACGTCCTGCACGGTGTTGGGCTGTAAGCACAACCCCCACCTGTGGACGTCGGGCCCTCATACCACCCTCATGGAGTCTGTTTCTGACCGTTTGAGCAGACACATGCACATTTGTGGCCTGCTGGAGGTCATTTTGCAGGGCTCTGGCAGTGCACCTCCTTGCACAAAGGCGGAGGTAGCGGTCCTGCTGCTGGGTTGTTGCCCTCCTACGGCCTCCTCCACGTCTTCTGATGTACTGGCCTGTCTCCTGGTAGCGCCTCCATGCTCTGGACACTACGCTGACAGACACAGCAAACCTTTTTGCCACAGCTCGCATTGATGTGCCATCCTGGATGAGCTGCACTACCTGAGCCACTTGTGTGGGTTGTAGACTCCGTCTCATGCTACCACTAGAGTGAAAGCACCGCCAGCATTCAAAAGTGACCAAAACATCAGCCAGGAAGCATAGGAACTGAGAAGTGGTGTGTGGTCACCACCTGCAGAACCATTCCTTTTTGGGGGGTGTCTTACTAATTGCCTATAATTTCCACCTTTTGTCTATTCCATTTGCACAACAGCATGTGAAATTTATTGTCAATCAGTGTTGCTTCCTAAGTGGACAGTTTGATTTCACAGAAGTGTGATTGACTTGGAGTTACATTGTGTTGTTTAAGTGTTCCCTTTATTTTTTTGAGCAGTGTATTTTCTAAGGTCCTTTTTACATCAGCAGTTGTCACAAAGTGCACATGCTATTATCTTTAAATAACATGTCCAACTAAAGTACATGAAAGAGAAGCAAAACACCACAGGAAGGCTATGTAACCCACCTGGAGGTATGTGCAAACGATACAGTAGTCTGACCTTTTCATTCAGTTCCTCACAGTATAGCGTATCTGAAACGGAGAGACACACACACACAGAAATGTCATTGGCCTTAAATCACAATGTGTGTCAATAAATGAATGGTTAGTGCTTATACTGTCAGTAAATTCTAGGTTAGTGTTTATTCTGAATGATAGAGGGCCACAGAGGGAGCCCTTCAGATGTGTGAGTTTAAGAGGTGAATTTACATAATCTTGATCTTACTCTACTTCAGTGGTTCTCACTGTACTGTACACAACATCTACTCCTAAAAGCCTTGGCTGGATATTGATTCCCATAAAAGCTTTGTGGGCTGAATTCCAGATGCCCATAAAAGCATAGTGGGCAGGTTTCCAATGTTCATGACTGATATGCCTTACAAGGGAATTGGGATGTGAGATAGCCTGGTGTATGTTTTCTTGGTTTTCGTATATACTTGCAGGCACAGTCACGCACACAAACTCATATTACACACACAGTCTCTCTTCAGGCACTCACTCTCCCTCCCTTTAGACACACACCCTCCCTCTATTTCTTTCTCTTTCACACACAAACACTCGCTCACATACCCAGCCACCCAGCGAACTCTCTGAAGGTGATGAGTGAGTCTCTGTCCTGGTCCAGTAGTGTGAAGGTCCGGTGGGCCACGGTGTCAGTATGGAAGCCACAAAGCCAGGGAACCAGCAGCATGTACAGGCTCTTAAACTGGACCCGGTCCACTCTGTACTGCTCCACATAGGGCCGGCCTGGGTCATGGTGCTGGAGGGCCAATGTGGTGCCCCCATCGCCCCAGTACAGGTTGATGAAGTGCTCTGTCTATAAGACCAACAGAAACAGAAGTGTTGTTGTACAGTTGGACTATAAGCAGAGGATGTTATTATTGTGTTCTGGCAATGCCTTTCTTAGTGGTCATGGGGAGATAAATTAAGGTGTATTGGTTTGAACTGAAGTACCTTGAAGAGGTCGTAGACATCAGCCAGGCTTTCAGGGGAGAGAGAGACATCTGGGGTCACCACCCTGAGCTAAATATACAGAGAGAGGGGAATGGTCAGAGAAGTTTGGAGAGGAAAAGCATAATGTTTGTGACTGTTTATGTGAAATGAGAGAACCACCGCATTCTCCTTGGTGGTGTCCTCGTGTGCTTGGAGAACCTGGATCCGGTGTCTGCATCGCAACTTCTCTATTTGTCTCACCGTCAGGTCTCCAAATTTCTGACAAGACCGAACACACAACGAGAACAAAGATCAGCTCCACACTGTCACCACAACCCTCTGGTGGTGTAGAGGGAGTATTGCAGTGCCGTCTTACCTCATAGGAGTCAGCGATGAGGTCAGTGATCAGGGTGTGTTGTTTTACAGGCGGTCTGCCCTCCTCCCCACTCTGAGACGAGAGAGCGGTAGGGGGAGATGGATCCTCATCGTACTTCACCTGGTCCAGAAAACTGCAGACAGAGCCAAGAGTGAAAATAAAAGGCATGATTAACTATTAACATCCCACACATCGGGGTTGGCCAATCTTGTCTACAGAGTGCCTGTGTGTGCAGGATTTTGTTTCCATCAAGAATTACCCAGTGAGGATCATGAGTGCCTGGCTGTCGTCTGCACTAGCACACAGTGCTGTAGCGTTAGCATCCAGCACAGCTAGCCCCAGCTGGAAGATGGCTTTGATGCCGTGAAAGAAGAAGCAGTCTACCACACAGACAGCGCTGCGGAAGGGAAGCACGCTGAGGAAGAGGGTGAGAAACCAGGACAGAGAGATGGAAGAGAGGGGGGAGAGGTCGGGAATGTGCTCGGCCAGCTCGGGAAGACGATCCCGGATCAGCTCCTCAAACACTGACTGGTCCACCTGAGCACCTGCAAACTCAAACACAAGTGGAAATCTACAATATTATAGATAAACACACACATAGAAGTATAAAATAAAACATATTTTTTATCCCATCAAAGGAAATGGGTTTTGGTCTCATGGAAGTACTATGGGTGCATACTCATGATGTATACTCATTGTGAAATATCCCAGATAAGTTCTATTTTAAAGACTATTTGAACCAGGAAGTTGCCTGGAGATTAACAATCTATTTTCTAAGGAGAATAAGTAAACAACTGCCGTTTCAAAGCTGAACAGGCCAGACACTCATTCAGACAGAACAGTTAAAGGAAGAGGAAATTACTTTGAACGCATTTCATTTGCGCCATAAATAAATAGCAACATAAAGCAGAGGAAATTAGGTTGTGTTTCAGCACACGCTTCACATGGCTAAAGAAAGCCTTTGGATATTGTTGGCTCCAATGGCAGTCGGGGCAGAAAAACAGCCCTGACAGAATAAACATGCCACAAGGAAACCACATTCAAATCACCTAAACACCAGAAAAGCTCTACAGGAAAATGCATGTGTACTAATAGTATCTCTGCTGTGTCTTTGATAGTACTTCTTTAATGTACAATACTAGCTGAAGTAAACAAACCATTGCTGTAGTAAAAGTACTGTAGTAACAATAGCAGTAGCAGTGGTAAACCTATACAGGTCAGTTTGACCTCTCACCTATGACTCTGCGGTTGAAGTAGTCAGGCAGCATTCTCTCACACACAGCCACTAGCAGTGAGAAGGCCGCCTCCTCTTTAGTGTACAGCAGCAGCACAGATGCCAGGATATTCATCGACTAAAAAGGCAGACAGACAGTCAGTTATACTGTCTGTAACTGTATGGTTATGGACACTGGACACACTATACAGTTGACTGTACACATGTGCATACACTGTGACATACTGTATGGTGGTGGGTACCTTACCTGGCAGTAGCCAATCTTGGGGTTGCGGTGGGCATATGCGGTGAGGACGCGGCGCAACGCGGCAATGCCTTTGACGTTCTGGAAGGCGGGGTGGTCTGGGAGCGAGCGGTGCAGGTCTCTCTCGATTTCCTCCGTGGCCAGACTGCTTTGCCCCGTAGACTCTGTCACCAGCCCAGAGTAGTAGCCTGGGTGGGATGCCAACTCTGATGAGGCATCTGCGTTTCCAGGGGGAAAGGTATCAGTGTTACACAGCAACAGCATATAACTACATACATGAAGGCCTGGTCAAACAACATCCCCTTTCCCTTTCCTTTCGATCTAAAAGGAATGGATAAATCACCTTTCCGGTTCCTTCAGATCTGCAAACACCAAAAAGGTAGGGGTTACTTTGGAATTACGCAAGACTTTAGTTCTGGGTTAACCGAGATTACTTTGGGACAAGGCTTGTTTTTTTTAAACTAGCTCTTTCCCTTTGTTGACTCCCCCTCTAGGATGTGAAAGGATGCTTTCAGATCATTGAGAGGGAGTAAACATGGACCTAGGATAGTTTGATATGGGGCCAAAGAAAACAGTCTGTTCAGTTCTATCCCAGTGAGTGGTGAAGCCACAATCGGTTGTCTGTCTGTTTCTGGTGCAGTGTGTGCAGGGTGCTCACAGACCTAATTGCTTGTTTTCATTGGAGATGAGGTCACAAGTTATTTGTATGCCCACTAAATCCTGCTGCTCTGGATTCCATATTATATTAAATTTGATGCTAACAGTTATGGCAAAGTAGGGTCCCCGAGAATGGACTCTATAATGTTCTAAAAAAGGGAACTGCTTGCCTGGTAAAAGCCACTCCACAAACTTTAAGAAAAAATGGCACATACTAGAATTGCTAGGTATGGTACAGTACACAGGAAAGGAACGGAAAGTAGGCAGTCGAGCACAACACAGAACAGCACTCTCTCTCTCTCCTTTGGGGATATACAAATATCTACCCTGACCATAACTCCGCCATTAAATATACACTATATATACAAAAGTAAGTGGACACCCCTTCAAATTAGTGGATTTGACTATTTCAGCCACACCCGTTGCTGACAGGTGTATGAAATCGAGCACACAGCCATGCAATCTCCATAGACAAGCATTAGCAGTAGAATGAGCTTACTCAGTGACTTTTAACATGGCACTGTCATAGGATGCCACCTTTCCAACAAGTCAGTTTGTCAAATTTCTGCCCTGCTAGAGCTGCCCCGGTCAACTGTAAGTGCTGTTATTGTGAAGTGGAAACGTCCAGGAGCAACAATGGCTCAGCCGCGAAGTGGTAGGCCACACAAGCTCACAGAACATGACCGCCGAGTGCTTAAGCGTGTAAAAATTGCCTGTCAACGGTAGCAACACTCACTACCGAGTTCCAAACTGCCTCTGGAAGCAACGCCAGCACAAGAACTGTTCGTCGGGAGCTTCATGAAAAGGGTTTCCATGGCCGAGCAGCCACACACAAGCCTAAGAACATCATGCACAATGCCAAGCGTCTGCTGGGGTGGTGTAAAGCTTGCCGCCATTGGACTCTGGAGCAGTGGAAACGCGTTCTCTGGAGTGATGAATCACGCTTTACCGTCTGGCAGTCCGAAGAACGAATCTAGGTTTGGCGGATGCCAGGATGACGCTACCTAACTGCATGCATATTGCCAACTGTAAAGTTAGGTGGAGGAGGAATAATGGGGCTGTTTTTCATGGCCCCTTAGTTCCGGTGAAGGGAAATCCTAACGTTACAGCATACAATGACATTCTAGACAATTCTGAGCATCCAGATTTGTGGCAACAGTTTGGTGAAGGCCCTTTCCTTTTTCAGCATGACAATGCCCCCGTGCACAAAGCAAGGTCCATACAGAAATGGTTTGTCAAGATCGGTGTTGAAGAACTGGACTTGCCTGCACAGAGCCCTGACTTCAACCCCATTGTACACCTTCAGGATGAATTGGAACACCGATTGCGAGCCAGGCCTAATCACCCAACATCAGTGCCCGACCTCACTAATGCTTATGGCTGAATGGAAGCAAGTCTGCGCAGCAATGTTCCAATATCTAGTGGAAAGCCTTCCCAGAATAGTGGAGGCTGTTATAGCAGCAAAGGGGTGGACCAACGTATTAATGCCCATGATTTTAGAATGAGATGTTCAACGAGCAAGTGTCCAATACTTTTGGTCATGTAGTGTATGTGGCCTGTTGTTATAGTAACCAATGACCTCAGACTCCTCCGTCCCTCACCAGAGAAGGTCATCCATAGCTCTCCCCGTAGCGACTCTGGTATCCCCATGGCAACCAGCTTCTGGATCTTCTCTGTACGGAACATGTGGACGCCTCGACCGTACTCCGGGAAGTGGTCCTCCCACAAACGCTCTTTCACCTGCTCCATGGTCTACAGGACACACACACAACATTCAGCAAGCTGAATATAGTACTGTAAGCACATTCTTAGCACTATTAACCACAATAGCCGTGGAGGTCAAGTTACCCAGGATGCCAGCCAGGGGGAGAACAGGGATCAATATGTGTAAATAATAAAAGAGATGTACAGAGTCACAACTTCATCCCAGACCTGCCACTATATCACATTTAGCATACCCTGGTTTCCAGTCTGTTTCTGATGCGTTCTACTACATTTTTGGTATGACAACAACAAAGGAGTTGCTGTGTCGTTCTTGAATTACGTTGGCATTTGATTTTATGTATGCGGTTACATCTTCCCATTCTAAATCTACGAATATGGTAGGTTAATGACTTTAAATAATTTTTTATAATATGATAACATTGTGCGAACCATTAGGAGTAGTAACATGATTCATGGTAACACCAATGAGACAATTTAGGTAAATTAGTATTTTATGAAATTAATGCCACAAAAGTTACATTCTTTAAAAATAATTTACTAAACTGATATGATTCATAATTTTGCTCACAATGTTATTTACCTTCATTGAAATTGACTAACACTAATACACTTTGGAACAAATAAATCAATCATGTACACTGTTTAGCAGATGTTATATGTGCAACCAGAGGGAAAAACATTCTAGACCACCTTTACTCCACACACAGAAACACGTACAAAGCTCTCCCTCGCCCTCCATTTGGTAAATCTGACCATACTTCTATCCTCCTGATTCCTGCTTACAAGCTAAAATTTAAGTAGGAAGCACCAGTGACTCAGTCTATAAAAAAGTGGTCAGATGAAGCAGATGCTAAACTACAAAATTGTTTTGCTATCACAGACTGGAATATGTCCCGGGATTCTTCCGATGGCATTGAGTACACCACATCAGTCACTGGCTTTATCAATAAGTGCATCGAGGACGTCGTCCCCTCAGTGACTGTACGTACAGTTGAAGTCGGAAGGTTACATACACTTAGTTTGGAGTCATTAAAACTCGTTTACAACCACTCCACAAATTTCTTGTTTTGGCAAGTCGGTTAGGACATCTAATTTGTGCAAATACACAAGTAATTTTTCCAACAATTGTTTACAGACAGATTATTTCACTTATAATTCACTGTATCACAATTCCAGATGGTCAGACGTTTACATACACTAAGTTGACTGTGCCTTTAAACAGCTTGGAAAATTCCAGAAAATGACGTCATGGCTTTAGAAGCTTCTGATAGGCAAATTGAAATCATTTGAGTATATTGGAGGTGTACCTGTCGATGTATTTCAAGGCCTACCTTCAAACTCAGTGCCTCTTTGCTTGATATTGTGGGAAAATCTAAATAAATCAGCCAAGGGCTCAGAAAAAAATTGTAGACCTCCACAAGTCTGGTTCATCCTTGGGAGCAATTTCCAAACGCCTGAAGGTACCACGTTCATCTGTATAAACAATAGTACGCAAATATAAACACGATGGAACAATGCAGCCGTTATACCGTTCTCTGTCTCCTAGAGATGAACGTACTTTGGTGCGTAAAGTGCAAATCAATCCCAGAACAGTAAAAGACTTTGTGAAGATACTGGAGGAAACAGCTACAAAAGTATCTATAGCAATGTAAAACGAGGCCTATATCGACATAACCTGAAAGGCCGCTCAGCAAGGAAGAAGCCACTGCTCCAAAACCGCCACAAAAAAAGCCCGACTATGGTTTGCAACTGCACATGGGGACAAAGATCGTACTTTTTGGAGAAATTTCCTCTGGTCTGATGAAACTGTTTGGCCATAATGACCATCGTTATGTTTGGAGGAAAAAGGGGGATGTTTGCAAGCCGAAGAACACCATCCCAACCGTGAAGCATGGTGGTGGCAGCACCATGTTGTGGGTGTGCTTCGCTGCAGGAGAGTCTGGTGCACTTCACAAAATAGATGGCATCATAAGGATGGAAAATGATGTAGATATATTGAAGCAACACCTCAAGACATCAGTCAGAAAGTTAAAGCTTGGTAACAAATGGTCTTCCAAATGGACAATGACCCCAAGCATACTTCCATAGTTGTGGCAAAATGGCTTAAGGACAACAAAGTCAAGGTATTGGAGTGGCCATCACAAAGCCCTGACCTCAATCCTACAGAACATTTGTGGGCAGAACTGAAAAAGCGTGTGCGAGCAAGGCCTACAAACCTGACTCAGTTACACCAGCTCTGTCAGGAGGAATGGGCCAAAATTCACCCAACTTATTGTGGGAAGCTTGTGGAAGGCTACCCGAAATGTTTGACCCAAGTTAAACAATTTAAAGGCAATGCTACCACATACTAATTGAGTGTATGTAAATGTCTGGCCCACTGGGAATGTGATGAAAGAAATAAAAGCTGAAGTAAATAATTCTCTCTATGTAACGGTCCTGACCTGTTTTATGTTGTTTTTGTATGTGTTTATGGTCAGGGCGTGTGTTTTGGGTGGGCAGTCTATGTTTTGTATTTCTAGGTTGGGTTTTGTGTTCGGCCTGGTATGATTCTCAATTAGAGACAGGTGTGTATCGTTTGTCTCTAATTGAGAGTCATACTAAGGCAGCCAGGGTTTCACTGGGGTTTTGTGGGTGTTTGTTCCTGTGTCCTCACATGGACGGTTGAAGGTTAGTCACGTTTGTTGTTTTGTAGTTTTGTAGTGTCTTGTTTGCTGTTTTCATTAAAAGATGGCTTATTTCCCTCAATCCGCATCTTGGTCCTATCCATGCTCCTCCTTGTTTGAGGAGGAGAACAACATTGACTGCCTTTACAGAAACACCCACCATAACAGGACCAAGCGGATTGAGGAGAGAGAAAAGGAATTAAAGCAATGGACACAGGAGGAATGGTCTTGGGAGATCATGGACGGAAAGGGACCCTGGGGAAGGGTTGGAGAGAATCGCCGCTCTCGGGAGGAGAGGAAGGCAGCCACAGCCCAGGAGCGCTAGTATGAGGAGGCAGCACATAGGAGAGGCTGGAAGCCCGAGAGGCTCACCCAAAAATTTCTTGGGGGGGGGGGGCTAAAGGGGAGTGTGGCGAAGCCGGGTTGGATACCTGAGCCAACTCCCCGGGCTTGCCGTGGAGTAAGAGGGCGTCGTACTGGTCAGACACCGTGTTATGCGGTAAAGCGCACGGTGTCCCCAGTACGCGTGCTTAGCCCAGTGCGGGCTATTCCACCTTGCCGCACTGGGAGGGCTAGGTTGGGCATCGAGCCGAGTGCCATGAAGCCGGCCCAACGTATCTGGTCTCCAGTACGTCTCCTCGGGCCGGCGTACATGGTACCAGCCTTGCAGGTGGTGTCCCCGGTTCGCCTGCATAGCCCAGTGCGGGCTATTCCACCTCGCCGCACTGGCAGGGTTACGGGGACCATTCAACCTGGTAAGGTTGGGGAGGCTCGGTGCTCAAGAGCACGTGTCCTCCTTCACGGTCCGGTATATCCGGCGCCACCTTCCCACCCCAGCTCAGTACCACCAGTGCCTACACCACGCACCAGGCTTCCAGTGCATCTCCAGAGCCCTGTTCCTCTTCCACGCACTCTCCCTATGGTGCGGGTCTCCAGCCCGGTGCCTCCAGTTCCGGTACCACGCACCAGGCCCAGAGTGCGCCACGAGAGTCCAGTGTGCCCAGTTCCTGTTCCCCGCACTCGCCCTGAGGTGCGTGCCCTCGGCCCGGTGCCTCCAGTTCCGGTGCCACGCACCAGGCCTATAGTGCGTCTCAGCCGGCCAGAGTCTGCCGCCTGCCTAGCGCCAGAGCCGTCCTGCCATGACCTGCCAGAGCTGTCCTGCCATGACCTGCCAGAGCCGTCCTGCCATGACCAGCCAGAGCCGTCCTGCCATGACCAGCCAGAGCCGTCCTGCCATGACCAGCCAGAGCCGTCCTGCCATGACCAGCCAGAGCCGTCCTGCCATGACCTGCCGGAGCCGTCCTGCCATGACCTGCCGGAGCCGTCCAGCCGGGACCTGCCGGAGCCGTCCAGCCGGGACCTGCCGGAGTCCCTCAGCCGGGACCTGCCGGAGTCCCTCAGCCGGGACCTGCCGGAGTCCCTCAGCCAGGACCTGCCGGAGTCCCTCAGCCAGGACCTGCCGGAGTCCCTCAGCCAGGACCTGCCGGAGTCCCTCAGCCAGGACCTGCCGGAGTCCCTCAGCCAGGACCTGCCGGAGTCCCTCAGCCAGGACCTGCCGGAGTCCCTCAGCCAGGACCTGCCGGAGTCCCTCAGCCAGGACCTGCCGGAGTCCCTCAGCCAGGACCTGCCGGAGTCCCTCAGCCAGGACCTGCCGGAGTCCCTCAGCCAGGACCTGCCGGAGTCCCTCAGCCAGGACCTGCCGGAGTCCCTCAGCCAGGACCTGCCGGAGTCCCTCAGCCAGGACCTGCCGCCCCTTATCCCGGTGCTGCCCCTTATCCCGGTGCTGCCCCTTATCCCGGTGCTGCCCCTTATCCCGGTGCTGCCCCTTATCCCGGTGCTGCCCCTTCATTTAGGTGGTGTTAGTGGGAGGGTGGTCATTGGGAGGGGGATAAGGAAGCGGGGAGTGACTATGGTGGTGTGGGGACAGCGTCCAGAGCCTGAGCCACCACCGTGGTCAACTGCCCACCCAGACCCTCCCCTGGACTTTGTGCTGGTGCGCCCGGCGTTCGCACCTTGAGGGGGGGGGGTTCTGTAACGGTCCTGACCTGTTTTATGTTGTTTTTGTATGTGTTTATGGTCAGGGCGTGTGTTTTGGGTGGGCAGTCTATGTTTTGTATTTCTAGGTTGGGTTTTGTGTTCGGCCTGGTATGATTCTCAATTAGAGACAGGTGTGTATCGTTTGTCTCTAATTGAGAGTCATACTAAGGCAGCCAGGGTTTCACTGGGGTTTTGTGGGTGTTTGTTCCTGTGTCCTCACATGGACGGTTGAAGGTTAGTCACGTTTGTTGTTTTGTAGTTTTGTAGTGTCTTGTTTGCTGTTTTCATTAAAAGATGGCTTATTTCCCTCAATCCGCATCTTGGTCCTATCCATGCTCCTCCTCGTTTGAGGAGGAGAACAACATTGACTGCCTTTACACTCTACAATTATTCTGACATTTCACATTCTTAAAATAAAGTGGTGATCCTAACTTTTTTTATTTTACTAGGCAAGTCAGTTAAGAACAAATTCTTATTTTCAATGACGGTCTAGGAACAGTGGGTTAACTGCTTTGTTCAGGGGCAGAACAACACATTTTTACCTTGTCAGCTCGGGGATTTGATCTTGCAACCTTCCGGTTACTAATCCAACGCTCTAACCACAAGGTTACCTGCCGCCCCGACCTAAGACAGGGAATTTTTACTAGGATTAAATGTCAGGAATTGTGAAAAACTGAGTTTAAATGTATTTGGCTAAGGTGTATGTAAACTTCCCACTTCAACTGTACATACCCCAACCAGAAGCCATGGATTACAGGCAACATTCACACAGATCTAAAGAGTAGAGCTGCCGCGTTCAAGGAGCGGGCCTCTAACCCGGAAGCTTATAAGAAATCCCGCTATGCCCTCCGACGAACCATCAAACAGGCAAAGTGTCAATACAGGACTAAATCGAATCGTACTACACCGGCTCCGACACTCGTCGGATGTGTCAGGGCTTGCAAACTATTACAGACTACAAAGGGAAGCACAGCCGAGAGCTGCCCAGTGACACGAGCCTACCAGACAAGCTAAATAACTTCTATGCTCGCTTTGAGGCAAATAACACTGAAACATGCATGAGAGCACCAGCTGGTCCGGATGACTGTGTGATCACGCTCTCCGCAGCCAATGTGAGTAAGAACTTTAAACAGGTCAACATTCACAAGGCCGCAGGGCCAGACAGATTACCAGGACGTGTACTCTGCGCTGCAGAGTCAACTCACTATCATTACGACCAGGAATATGACTCTCCCGAAGCGGATCCTGTGTTTTGCCTTCCACCCAGTACAATGGATCAGATCCCAGCCGGCGACCATAAACAACGACGCCGTAAAAGGGGCAAATGAAGCGGTCTTCTGGTCAGGCTTCGGAGAAGGGCACATCGCGCTCCACTCCCTAGCATACTACTCGCCAATGTCCAGTCTCTTGACAACAAGGTTGATGAAATCCGAGCAAGGGTAGCATTCCAGAAAGACATCAGAGACTGTAACTTTCTCTGCTTCACGGAAACATGGCTCACTCGAGAGACGCTAACGGAGTCGGTGCAGCCAGCTGGTTTCTTCACGCATCGCGCCGACAGAAACAAACATCTTTCTGGTAAGAAGAGGGTTGGGGGGGGGGGGGGGGGGTATACCTTATGATTAACGAGACGTGGTGTGATCATAACAACATACAGGAACTCAAGTAATTTTGTTCACCTGACTTAGAATTCCTCAAAATCAAATGTCGACCGCATTATCTACCAATGGAATTCTCTTTGATTATAATCACAGCCGTATATATTCCCCCCCCAAGCAGCCACATCGATGGCCCTGAACGAACTTTATCTGACTCTATGTAAACTGGAAACCACACACCCTGAGGCTGCATTCATCGTAGCTGGGGATTTTAACAAGGCTAATCTGAAAACAAAACTCCCTAAATTCTATCAGCATATCGATTGTGCTACCAGGGCTGGTAAAACCCTAGATCACAGGTGTCAAACTCATTCCACGGGGGGCCGAGTGTCTGCGGGTTTTCGCTCCTCCCTTATACTTGATTGATGAATTAACATCACTAATTAGTTAGGAACTCCCCACACCTGGTTGTCTAGGGCTTTATTGAAAGGAAAAACCAAAAACCTGCAGACACTAGGCCCTCCGTGGAATGAGTTTGACACCCCTGCCCTAGATCATTGTTATTCTAACTTCCGCAACGCATATAAGGCCCTCCCCCGCCCTCATTTCAGAAAAGCTGACCACGACTCCATTTTGTTGCTTCCAGCCTACAAACAGAAACTAAAACAAGAAGCTCCAGCGCTCAGGTCTGTTCAACGCTGGTCCGACCAATCTCACTCCACGCTTCAAGACTGCTTCGATCACATGGATTGGGATATGTTCCGCATTGCGTCCAACAACAACATTGACGAATACGCTGATTCGGTGAGCGAGTTCGTTAGAAAGTGCATCGGCGATATAATAACCACAGTAACGATTAAAACATTCCCAAACCAGAAACCGTGGATTGATGGCAGCATTCACGTGAAACTGAAAGCGCGAACCACTGCTTTTAACCAGGGCAAGGTGACCGGAAACATGACCGAATACAAACAGTGTAGCTATTACCTCCGCAAGGCAATCAAACAAGCTAAGTGCCAGTATAGAGACAAAGTAGAGTCGCAATTCAACAGCTCACACAAGAGGTATGTGGCAGGGTCTACAGTCAATCACGGATTACAAAAAGAAAACCAGCCCGTCGCGGATCAGGATGTCTTGCTCCCAGACAGACTAAATAACTTTTTTGCTCGCTTTGAGGACAATACAGTGCCACTGACACGGCCCGCTACCAAAACCTGCCTTCATTGCAGCCGAGGTGAGTAAAACATTTAAACGTGTTAACCCTCGCAAGGCTGCAGGCCCAGACGGCATTCCCAGCCGCGTCCTCAGAGCATGCGCAGACCAGCTGGCTGGTTTGTTTACGGACATATTCAATCAATCCTTATCACAGTCTGCTGTTCCCACATGCTTCAAGAGGGCCACCATTGTTCCTGTTCCCAAGAAAGCCAAGGTAACTGAGCTAAACGACTACCGCCCTGTAGCACTCACTTCCGTCATCATGAAGAGGCTTTGAGAGACTAGTCAAGGACCATATCACCTCCACCCTACCTGACACCCTAGACCCACTCCAATTTGCTTACCGACCCAATAGGTCCACAGACGACGCAATCGCAACCACACTGCACACTGCCCTAACCCATCTGGACAAGAGGAATACCTATGTGAGAATGCTGTTCATCGACTACAGCTCAGCATTTAACACCATAGTACCCTCCAAACTCGTCATCAAGCTCGAGACCCTGGGTCTCGACCCCGCTCTGTGCAACTGGGTACTGGACTTCCTGACGGGCCGGCCCCAGGTGGTGAGGGTAGGTAACAACATCTCCACCCGCTGATCCTCAACACTGGGGCCCCACAAGGGTGCGTTCTGAGCCCTCTCCTGTACTCCCTGTTCACCCACGACTGTGTGGCCATGCACACCTCCAACTCAATCATCAAGTTTGCAGACGACAATACAGTGGTAGGCTTGATTACCAACAACGACGAGACGGCCTACAGGGAGGAGGTGAGGGCCCTCGGAGTGTGGTGTCAGGAAAATAACCTCACACTCAACGTCAACAAAACAAAGGAGATGATTGTGGACCTCAGGAAACAGCAGAGGGAACACCCCCCTATCCACATCGACGGAACAGTAGTGGAGAGGGTAGTAAGTTTTAAGTTCCTTGGTGTACACATCACGGACAAACTAAATTGGTCCACCCACACAGACAGCGTTGTGAAGAAGGCGCAGCAGTGCCTCTTCAACCTCAGGAGGCTGAAGAAATTTGGCTTGTCACCAAAAGCACTCACAAACTTCTACAGATGCACAATCGAGAGCATCCTGTCAGGCTGTATCACCGCCTGGTACGGCAACTGCTCTGCCCACAACCGTAAGGCTCTCCAGAGGGTAGTGAGGTCTGCACAACGCATCACCGGGGGCAAACTACCTGCCCTCCAGGACACCTACACCACCCGATGTCACAGGAAGGCCATAAAGATCATCAAGGACAACAACCACCCGAGCCACTGCCTGTTCACCCCGCTATCATCCAGAGGGCGAGGTCAGTACAGGTGCATCAAAGCAGGGACCGAGAGACTGAAAAACAGCTTCTATCTCAAGGCCATCAGACTGTTAAACAGCCACCACTAACATTTAGTGGCCGCTGCCAACATACTGACTCAACTCCAGCCACTTTAATAATGGGAATTGATGGAAATGTATGTAAAAATGTATCACTAGCCACTTTAAACAATGCCACTTAATATAATGTTTACATAACCTACATTACTCATCTCACATGTATATGTATATACTGTACTCTATATCATCTACTGCATCTTGCCATCTTTATGTAATACATGTATCACTAGCCACTTGAACTATGCCACTTTATGTTTATATACCCTACATTACTCATCTCATATGTATATACTGTACTCTATACCATCTACTGCATCTTGCCTATGCCGTTCTGTACCATCACTCATTCATATATCTTTATGTACATATTCTTTATCCCTTTACACTTGTGTGTATAAGTGGAATTGTTAGGTTAGATTACTCGTTGGTTATTACTGCATTGTCGGAACTAGAAGCACAAGCATTTCGCTACACTCGCATTAACATCTGCTAACCATGTGTATGTGACAAATAAAATTTGATTTGATTTGACCTACATGTACAGTTGTGGCCAAAAGTTTTGAGAATGACACAAATATTAATTTTCAAAAAGTCTGCTGCCTCAGTTTGTATGATGCCAATTTGCATATACTCCAGAATGTTATGAAGAGTGATCAGATGAATTGCAATTAATTGCAAAGTCCCTCTTTGCCATGCAAATGAACTGAATCCCCAAAAAACATTTCCACTGCATTTCAGCCCTGCCACAAAAGGACCAGCTGACATCCTGTCAGTGATTCTCTCGTTTACACAGGTGTGAGTGTTGACGAGGACAAGGCTGGAGATCACTCTGTCATGCTGATTGAGTTCGAATAACAGACTGGAAGCTTCAAAAGGAGGGTGGTGCTTGGAATCATTGTTCTTCCTCTCTCAAACATGGTTACCTGCAAGGAAACACGTGCCGTCATCATTGCTTTGCCCAAAAAGGGCTTCACAGGCAAGGATATTGCTGCAAGTAAGATTGCACCTAAATCAACCATTTATCGGATCATCAAGGACTTCAAGGAGAGCGGTTCAATTGTTGTGAAGAAGGCTTCAGGGCGCCGAAGAAAGTCCAGCAAGCGCCAGGACCGTCTCCTAAAGTTGATTCAGCTGCGGGATCAGGGCACCACCAGTACAGAGCTTGCTCAGGAATGGCAGCAGGCAGGTGTGAGTGCATCTGCACGCACAGTGAGGCGAAGACTTTTGGAGGATGGCCTGGTGTCAAGAAGGGCAGCAAAGAAGCCACTTCTCCCCAGGAAAAACATCAGGGATAGACTGATATTCTACAAAAGGTATAGGGATTGGACTGCTGAGGACTGGGGTAAAGTCATTTCTCTGATGAATCCCCTTTCTGATTGTTTGGGGCATCCGGAAAAAGCTTGTCCGGAGAAGACAAGGTGAGCGCTACCATCAGTCCTGTGTCATGCCAACAGTAAAGCATCCTGAGACCATTCATGTGTGGGGTTGCTTCTCATCCAAGGGAGTGGTACCAACACATCCTCCGAGAGCAACTTCTCCCAACCATCCAGGAACAGTTTGGTGACGAACAATGCCTTTTCCAGCATGATGGAGCACCTTGCCATAAGGCAAAAGTGATAACTAAGTTGCTCTGGGAACAAAACATCGATATTTTGGGTCCATGGCCCGGAAACTCCGCAGACCTTAATCCCATCGAGAACTTGTGGTCAATCCTCAAGAGGCAGGTGGACAAACAAAAACCCACAAATTCTGACAAAGTCCAAGCATTGATTATGCAAGAATGGGCTGCCATCAGTCAGGATGTGGCCCAGAAGTTAATTGACAGCATGCCAGGGCGGATTGTAGAGGTCTTGAAAAAGAAGGGTCAACACTGGAAATATTGACTCTTTGCATCAACTTCATGTAATTGTAAATAAAAGGCTTTGACACGTATGAAATGCTTGTAATTATACTTCAGTATTCCATAGTAACATCTGACAAAAATATCTAATGACACTGAAGCAGTCAACTTTGTGAAAATTAATATTTGTGTCATTCTCAAAACCTTTGACCACGACTGTACATATTACCTCGACACCGGTGCCCCCACACATGGACACATTGACTCTGTACCGGTACTCCCTATATATAGCCCAGCTATTGTTATTTACTGCTGTTCTTTAATTATTTAAAGAGCAGCAGTAAATAAGGCGGTAACACCATTGACATAAAACTGAGTGACACACATTATACTGGTAAAAAAAGGGTATTTTAATAGCCTTATTTGTTTTTGTTGATCTATACAATATATGAAATACTTCTGTTCACTGTCTAGGATTCAAAATAGTAGATAGATATCTCTAAATCCCCAAAACATGTCACTATACCTCTCTCTACATATCACCAGTGGGACAAGCCAATTTGCTAGCCCCCAGTAGTTTTTACAATGCATACAAATAAATGTTTTGCCGTATAAAGGACTTACATATGTTCTTATTAAATAACAGTCAAATAAATATAACATTTATTTGTAATGTTTTTGTAATTTTAAAGTGTTTTTACATGGTGCCAAAATCAAGGGACAGCATTTACCACCGGAATTCAAGAATCACCCTACTTCAACTAGAAACTGGAAACCAAGCTAAACCTTAAACCAGTCCTAATTCACAATGCTAAACATCAAGGCTAGACTGAAAACTCATTGGCCAATGTAGTCCTGATATGGCTGCAGCCACCATTATTATGGTATCTGCTATCTAAACACCATAATAATAAAGGCCCTATTCATATCAGGGCTACAGCCTATGGTGCGCCAGTTTCCATACTCACAGCCGTGCTGTTGTTGGGGTCAGGTTGAGAGTGGTGGTAGCATGCCATCAGAGCCTCTGTGTTCACTGTTTGACGTAGTGGTCTCTCCTCGATATCCTCCCCGTCACAGTACATGGTGTCATAGCAGAAGGTGTAGTAGGGAGACGAGGAGGTCTGGAGCAGCCAAACACCAGAATTAGTCAAATATACACAATTAATATACAGTAATTCTGCTTTGTGGACTAGGCCTGTTGGGCATCACCATGAGATGATGTGTGTAATTGACAACAGACATTTAGCAGTTAGTAGTGTTGCTGTAGCATACCAGAGATGTCTTGCTGCGGAACATGGAGTGTTTCCACTGCAGGGCTCTGAGGCGTGATGTCAGGCTGTCCACCAGGCTGTCTCTGTCCTGCAGCTCGATCAGCTGGAAGGCTTTCTTACTCCTCACGCTGACGATCACTGGGTTGGGCAGCAGGCTGGTGCTCTCCGCCTTCTCTATGGAGATCACCTGACAATAAAACAGGAGGAGACAGGGGGCAGAGGTGAACAGCCAAAGAAATAACTGTAGCGCTATTTACTTATAAAACAGTAATAACACAGTAATAAACTATGAATAACTTTTATGTATAGCAGAGCCATACATACATCTATATATAGCTTAATGTATGACTGACTGGTATATAATGTAGATAACCATGGTAAAGCTAAAGGTGTAAACTCTAACACTTCCAACAACACTGTGTAAACAGCAGTAGCCACATTCCACCTGCGTTACACTTTAACCAGCAGAGAAGCAGAGTCAACATAGTATGTAGCCAAAATACACCACCCCTCCAAAATACACCACCTCTAGCACAAAATACACTGCAGTACACTGATAAAGGCTCTCCTCTGGGAAGGCTGGATTAACCTTAAGAGCTAGGCTAGGGGAACTTGTGAGGGATTTTTGTGTGAGACCTTTCTATAAATCAAATAGGGAGGCACTGCAATATGGTACTATGGGTACCTCTGAGAGAGGGATAAGCAGGCTGCAGTGGCCCTCCTCTCGACTGGCGAAGCATAGGTAGCTGTCGGTGGTGAAGAGTGTTCCTGTCGTGTGACAGCGGGCATGGGGCGTCCACACTGAACACAGCGCCACCTCCTGAAGACGTTCGCCCCGCGGTAGCCGAAATAGAGCCAGGACATACGTCCTTAACGCCTGCTCCTCCAGAACCCTGAGGGGGAAGAGTTAGAGGGACACTCAGAAATAAATACTTAGCTGGCAGGGGGGGAAAGAGATACAGTGTGACACAAACAGTGAAACGTTCTGTTGCAAATGAGTGACATGTAGGAATTCAACCTCCATGATAGAGAGAGGGAGAGCGTAAATGAGAGATTGTGGGTGAATCCTCACGGCCTTGTTGCCTTTAGTGACCCAGACATTTCTGACAGAGAGAGTCAGGAACACTTGAATGGTAATTCCACCAATTTTCAATCTCATTTTCATTATCTCCAGCACCATACAAGTGTCTACATATGTGGAAATGGCGTATTTCTACATTTACTTCTACTCAATGACATCATCAAAAGTTTAAACATTTAAAAAACATTGATTTTCAAACACTATGAGATTCACGGTGACGTGGGGAGCAAGAAAATACCCTCCCTATGGCTAGAAACTCATTGCAGGTTTTGGAAATCACAGTTTCTTTACTTTTAATCCAACCCTGTTTTATTAGGACCTTTTGTTCTTATCTTTTTAACCAATGATCATTGAAACGCGTTTTCAAATCAAATCTTATTTGTCACATGCGCCGAATACAACAGGACCTTACCAATTGGAGCCTCCCGAGTGGCGCAGCGGTCTAAGGCATTGCATTGCAGTGCTTGAGGCATCACTACAGATCCAGGTTCGACCCCAGGCTGTGTCACATCCAGCCGTGACCGGAGGTCCCATAGGGCGGCGCACAATTGGCCCAGCGTCATCCAGGTTAGGGGAGGGTTTGGCCAGGGGGGGCTTTACTTGGCTCATCGTGTTCTAGTGACGCCTTGTGGCGGGCCGGGCGCCTGCAGGCTGATTTCGATCGTCAGTTGAATTGTGTTTCCTCCGACACATTGGTGCAGCTGGCTTCCAGGTTAAGTGGGCGGGTATTAAGGAGAGCAGTTTAGAGAGTCATGTTTCGGTGGATGCATGACTCGACCTTTGTCGCTCCCAAGCCCATTCAAAAGTTGCAGCAATGAGACAAGATCGCAATTGGATATCACGAAATTGGGGAGAAATAGGTGGACAAAAAATAAATAAAGTAATAAATTATTAATTAAACTAAATAAAAAATAGTAACACAATAAATTAACAATAACCAGGGGTATGGGGTAGTCGCGGTAATTGAGGTAATATGTACACTACCGGTCAAAAGTTTTAGAACACCCACTCACACAAGGATTTTTCTTTATTTTTACTATTTTCTACATTGCATAATAATAGTGAAGACATCAAACTATGATCTGTTTCAACTGTCTTTGTGATTGTCTCCACCCCCCTCCAGGTGTCGCCCATCTTCCCCATTATCCCCTGTGTATTTATACCTGTGTTCTCTGTTTGTCTGTTGCCAGTTTGTCTTGCTTTTTCCAGTCTGCTTTTCTCACCCTCCTGGTTTTGACCCTTGCCTGTCCTGACTGAGCCCGCCTACCTGACCACTCTGCCTGCCCCTGAACCCGAGACTGCATGCCAACCTGTCCCTTTGGCCCCCTCTGGATCACCGACCTCTGCCTTACCCTGACCCTGAGCCTGCCTGCCGTTCGGTACTGTTGACCCACATCTGGTTTACTGAACCCTGCCTGCCTTGACCTGTCTATCGCCTGCCCCTGTTGAAATATGTTTATTCGACAGGGTCTGCATCTGGGTCTTACCTTCATACCTGATAATATTTTTTTTTAACAAATCTAAATATATTTTACATTTGAGATTCTTCAAAGTAGCCACCCATTGCATTTATGACAGCTTTGCACACTTTTGGCATTCTCTCAATCAGCTTCACCTGGAATCCTTTTCCTACAGTCTTGAAGAAGTTCCCACATATGCTGAGCTCTTGTTGGCTGCTTTTCCTTCACTCTGTGGTCAGACTCATCCCAAACCATCTAAATTTGGTTGAGGTTGGGGGATTTGTGGAGGCCAGGTCATCTGATGCAGCACTCCATCACTCCTGTTGGTAAAATAGCCCTTACACCGCCTGGAGGTGTGTTGGGTCATTGCCCTGTTGAAAAACAAATGATAGTCCTACTAAGCCCAAACCAGATGGGATGACGTATCGCTGCAGAATGCTGTGGTAGCCACAGTGATTAAGTGTGCCTTGAATTCTAAATAATTCACAGTGTCACCAGTAAAGCACCCCCACACCATAACACCTCCTCATTCATGCTTTACAGTGGGAAATATACATGCAGAGATCATCCGTTTACCCACACCGCGTCTCACAAAGACACGGCAGTTGTAACCAAAAATCTCCAATTTGGACTCCAGACCAAAGGACAAATTTCCACCGGTCTAATGTCCATTGGTCGTGTTTCTTGGCCCAAGCAAGTCCCTTCTTCCTATTGGTGTCCATTAGTAGTGGTTTCTTTGTAGCAATTCGACCATGAAGGCCTGATTCCCACAGTCTCCTGTGAACAGTTGATGTTGAGATGTGTCTGTTACTTGAACTCTGTGAAGCATTTATTTGGGCTGCAATTTCTGAGGTGTGTAACTCTAATGAACTTATCCTCTGCAGCAGAGGTAACTCTGGGTCTTCCATTCCTGTGGCGGTCCTCATGAGAGCCAGTTTCATCATAGCGCTTGATGGTTTTTGTGACTGCACTTGGAGAAACTTTCAAAGTTCTTGAAATGTTCCATATTGACTGACCTTCATGTCTGAAAGTTATGATGGACTGTCGTTTCTCATTTCTCATTCTCACGACTCATTGGGAGCTCACAGAACAGGGCTCCGGGCAGCCGAGCGGAAATGGAGGAAAACTCGCCTCCCTGCGGACCTGGCATCCTTTCACTCCCTCCTCTCTACATTCTCCTCTTCTGTCTCTGCTGCTAAAGCCAATTTCTACCACTCTAAATTCCAAGCATCTGCCTCTAACCCTAGGAAGCTCTTTGCCACCTTCTCCTCCCTCCTGAATCCTCCTCCCCCTCCTCCCCCCTCCTCCCTCTCTGCTGATGACTTCGTCAACCATTTTGAAAAGAAGGTCGACGACATCCGATCCTCGTTTGCTAAGTCAAACGACACCGCTGGTTCTGCTCACACTGCCCTACCCTGTGCTTTGACCTCTTTCTCCCCTCTCTCTCCAGATGAAATCTCGCGTCTTGTGACGGCCGGCCGCCCAACAACCTGCCCGCTTGACCCTATCCCCTCCTCTCTTCTCCAGACCATTTCCGGAGACCTTCTCCCTTACCTCATCTCGCTCATCAACTCATCCTTGACCGCTGGCTACGTCCCTTCCGTCTTCAAGAGAGCGAGAGTTGCACCCCTTCTGAAAAAACCTACACTCGATCCCTCCGATGTCAACAACTACAGACCAGTATCCCTTCTTTCTTTTCTCTCCAAAACTCTTGAACGTGCCGTCCTTGGCCAGCTCTCCTGCTATCTCTCTCAGAATGACCTTCTTGATCCAAATCAGTCAGGTTTCAAGACTAGTCATTCAACTGAGACTGCTCTTCTCTGTGTCACGGAGGCGCTCCACACTGCTAAAGCTAACTCTCTCTCCTCTGCTCTCATCCTTCTAGACCTATCGGCTGCCTTTGATACTGTGAACCATCAGATCCTCCTCTCCACCCTCTCCGAGCTGGGCATCTCCGGCGCGGCCCACGCTTGGATTGCGTCCTACCTGACAGGTCGCTCCTACCAGGTGGCGTGGCGAGAATCTGCCTCCGCACCACGTGCTCTCACCACTGGTGTCCCCCAGGGCTCTGTTCTAGGCCCTCTCCTATTCTCGCTATACACCAAGTCACTTGGCTCTGTCATATCCTCACATGGTCTCTCCTATCATTGCTATGCAGACGACACACAATTAATCTTCTCCTTTCCCCCCTCTGATAACCAGGTGGTGAATCGCATCTCTGCATGTCTGGCAGACATATCAGTGTGGATGACGGATCACCACCTCAAGCTGAACCTCGGCAAGACGGAGCTGCTCTTCCTCCCGGGGAAGGACTGCCCGTTCCATGATCTCGCCATCACGGTTGACAACTCCATTGTGTCCTCCTCCCAGAGTGCTAAGAACCATGGCGTGATCCTGGACAACACCCTGTCGTTCTCAACTAACATCAAGGCGGTGACCCGTTCCTGTAGGTTCATGCTCTACAACATTCGCAGAGTACGACCCTGCCTCACGCAGGAAGCGGCGCAGGTCCTAATCCAGGCACTTGTCATCTCCCGTCTGGATTACTGCAACTCGCTGTTGGCTGGGCTCCCTGCCTGTGTCATTAAACCCCTACAACTCATCCAGAACGCCGCAGCCCGTCTGGTGTTCAACTTTCCCAAGTTCTCTCACGTCACCCCGCTCCTCCGCTCTCTCCACTGGCTTCCAGTTGAAGCTCGCATCCGCTACAAGACCATGGTGCTTGCCTACGGAGCTGTGAGGGGAACGGCACCTCCGTACCTTCAGGCTCTGATCAGGCCCTACACCCAAACAAGGGCACTGCGTTCATCCACCTCTGGCCTGCTCGCCTCCCTACCTCTGAGGAAGTACAGTTCCCGCTCAGCCCAGTCAAAACTGTTCGCTGCTCTGGCACCCCAATGGTGGAACAAACTCCCTCACGACGCCAGGTCAGCGGAGTCAATCACCACCTTCCGGAGACACCTGAAACCCCACCTCTTTAAGGAATACCTAGGATAGGATAAAGTAATCCTTCTAACCCCCCCCCCCCTTAAAAGAGTTAGATGCACTATTGTAAAGTGGTTGTTCCACTGGATATCATAAGGTGAATGCACCAATTTGTAAGTCTCTCTGGATAAGAGCGTCTGCTAAATGACTTAAATGTAAATGTAAATGTTTCTCTTTGCTTATTTGAGCTGTTCTTGCCATAATATGGACTTGGTATTTCACCAAATAGGGCTGTCTTCTGTATACCACCCCTACCTTGTCACAACACAACTGATTGGCTCAAATGCATTAAGATGGAAAGAAATTCCACAAATTAACTTTTAAGAAGGCACACCTGTTAATTGAATTGCATTCCAGGTGACTACCTCATTAAGCTGGTTGAGAGAATGCCAAGAGTGGGCAAAGCTGTCATCAAGGCAAAGGGTGGCTATTTGAAGAATCTCAAATATAAAATATATTTTGATTTGTTTAACACTTTTTTTGGTTACTACATGATTCCATGTGTTATTTCATAGTTTTGATGTCTTCACTATTATTCTACAACGTAGAAAATAGTAAAAATAAAGAAAACCCTTGAATGAGTAGGTGTTCTAAAACTTTTGACCAGTAGTGTACATGTAGGTAGGGATAAAGTGACTGCATAGATAATAAACAGAGAGTAGCAGCAGCATATGTGAAGAGTGTGAAGGATTGTGAATGTATATCTGCAGTGGTGGAAAAAGTACCCAACTGTCATATTTGAGTAAAAGTAAAAATACCTTAATTGACCTTGGCTGCTGGTGCGGGGTGGAATGACAGGGCCCTGATGGACCACTACCGATGCAGCCTTCGGGAGGACGTCCGCCGGGAGCTAGCTTGTCGGGACACTACACTCTCCCTCGACGAGCTTATAGACAGGTCGATCCGACTGGACAACGTGCTAGCTGCCCGCGGGCGTTCAGAGGGGGTCCTGTCAGTTCCACCTCCCAGCTCTCCTGCTCCAACTCCGATGGAGTTGGGAGGAGCTGCATCTAGGGGGACCGGATCACGGACTCGCCCGTAAGTTGGGTATTCCGTTGGTGCAGATAGACCCACCTTTCCCCGTGCACTCCTTAGATAGCCGACCGTTAGGGTCAGGGCTGGTCAGGGAGGCCACAATACCGCTGGACATGGTAACGCAGGGGAATCATAGGGAGCGGATCAGTTTCTACCTTATTGATTCACCTGCGTTTCCAGTGGTGTTGGGGATTCCCTGGTTGGCTAGTCACAATCCCCTCATTTCCTGGAGACAGGGGGCTCTTCAGGGGTGGTCAGAGGAGTGTTCAGGTAGGTGTATAGGAGTTTCCATCAGTGCCACGTCGGTGGAGAGTCCAGACCAGGTTTCCACTGTGCGCATCCCCCCAGAATATGCCGATTTGGAGATCACTTTTTGTAAAAAAAAAGGCAACCAAATTACCACCCCATCGACGGGGGCATTGCGTGATAAACCTCCAGGAGAACGCTGCACTTCCCAGGAGTCACGTGTACCCACTGTCTCAGGAGGAGACGTTGGCTATGGAGACATATGTCACGGAAACTCTGAGACAGGGGTTCATTCGGTCCTCCATGTCACCTGTCTCCTCGAGGTTCTTTTTTGTGAAGAAAAAGGAGGGAGGACTGCGTCCGTGCATTGATTATCAAGGTCTAAATTCGATCACAGTGGGATTTAGTTATCCGCTACCTCTCATTGCTACGGCGGTGGAATCATTCCACGGAGCGCGTTTTTTCACAAAACAGGATCTCAGGAGCGCGTATAATCTGGTGCGTATTCGGGAGGGAGACGAGTGGAAACCAGCGTTTAGTACCACATCAGGCCACTATGAGTACCGCGTCATGCCGTATGGGTTGAAGAATGCTCTAGCCGTCTTTCAATCCTTTGTCGATGAGATTCTCAGGGACCTGCACGGGCAGGGTGTGGTGGTATACATTGATGACATCTTGATCTATTCTGCCACACGCGCCGCGCATGTCTCCCTGGTGCGCAAGGTACTTGGGCGACTGCTGGAGCATGACCTATATGTCAAGGCTGAGAAATGTGTGTTCTCCAAACGAGCCGTTTCCTTCGTGGGTTATCGCACTTCCACCTCGGGGGTGGTGATGGAGTGTGACTGCATTAACGCCGTGCGTAATTGGCCGACACCGACCACGGTAAAGGAGGTGCAGCGGTTTTTGGGGTTTGCCAATTACTACCGGAGGTTTATCCTGGGTTTTGGCCAAGTGGCGGCGCCTATTACCTCACTGCTGAAGGGGGGGGCGGTGCGTTTACGGTGGTCGGCCGAGGTAGATGGAGCTTTCAGCCAGCTGAAGGCGCTGTTTACTGACGCGCCCGTGTTGGCGCATCCGGACCCTTCGTTAGCATTCATAGTGGAGGTGGATGCGTCCGAGGCTGGGGTTGGAGCCATGCTGTCACAGCGCTCGGGCACGCCACCGAAGCTCCGCCCCTGCGCTTTCTTTTCTAAGAAGCTGGATCCGGCGGAGCGGAACTATGATGTGGGGGACCGGGAGTTGCTAGCTATGGTAAAAGCCCTGAAGTTGTGGAGACACTGGCTTGAGGGGGCTAAACACCCTTTCCTCATCTGGACTGACCACCACAATCTGGAGTATATCCGGGCGGCGAGGAGACTGAATCCGCGTCAGGCTAGGTGGGCCATGTTCTTTACCCGATTTAGATTTACCATCTCTTATCGACCAGGGTCTCTTAACACTAAGGCCGACGCGCTGTCCCGTCTCTATGACACTGAGGACTGGTCCATCGATCCAACTCCCATCCTTCCAGCTTCTACGCTGGTGGCTCTGGTGGTATGGGAGGTGGACGCGGACATCGAGCGGGCGTTGTGGTTGGAACCTGCGCCCTCACAGTGTCCGACCGGCCTCAGGTACGTGCCGCTTGGTGTCCGTGATCAATTGATTCGGTGGGCTCACACACTACCTTCTTCAGGTCATCCGGGGATTGCGAGGACGGTGCGTGGTCTTAGGGGTAAATACTGGTGGCCCACCTTAGCTAAGGACGTGAGGCTTTATGTCTCCTCCTGTTCGGTGTGCGCGCAGAGTAAGTCTCCTAGGCACCTGCCCAGAGGGAAGTTACAGCCCCTCCCGGTTCCACAACGGCCCTGGTCTCATCTATCGGTGGACTTTCTTACTGATCTTCCCCCATCTCAGGGGAACACTACCATTCTGGTCGTTGTGGATCGGTTCTCTAAGTCCTGCCGTCTCCTCCCATTGCCTGGTCTCCCTACATACTGCGGAGGCTCTATTTACCCACGTCTTCCGGCACTACGGGGTGCCGGAGGATATCGTATCTGATCGAGGTCCCCAGTTCACGTCCCGTGTTTGGAGGGCGTTTATGGAGCGTCTGGGGGTCTCGGTCAGCCTGACCTCTGGTTATCACCCCGAGAGTAATGGGCAGGTGGAACCAGGAAGTGGGTAGGTTTCTGAGGTCGTATTGACAGGACCGGCCAGGAGAATGGGCGAGGTACGTCCCATGGGTGGAGTTGGCGCAGAACTCACTCCGTCACTCCTCCACGAACATATCGCCATTCCAATGCGTGCTGGGCTACCAGCCGGTACTGGCTTCCTGGCATCAGAGTCAGACCGAAGCTCCTGCGGTGGAGGAGTGGGTACAGCGCTCTAGGGAGACCTGGCGGGCAGTCCAGGACCCTCTTCAGCAGGCCGGTGGACGGCAGAAGAAGAGCGCTGGCCGCCACCGCAGTGAGGCCCCTGTGTTCGCACCAGGGGACAGGGTCTGGCTCTCGGCCCGAAACCTGCCCCTCCGCCTGCCCTGCCGGAAGCTGGGGCCGCAGTGTGTGGGGCCATTTAAAGTCCTGAGGAGGATAAACGAGGTGTGCATCGAGGGGTCCCCGGCGTACACGGTACGAGCTATTCTAGACTCGAGACGCCGGGTGAGGGGCCTGCAGTACCTCGTGGACTGGGAGGGGTATGGTCCGGAGGAGAGGTGCTGGGTACCGGTGGGGGACATTTTGGATCCTTCCCTCTTGAGGGACTTTCACCGCCTCCACCCGGATCGCCCTGCTCCTCGCCCTCCGGGTCGTCCTCGAGGCCGGGGTTGGCACGCTGCGGGAGCCGCGCGTCAGGGGGGGGGGGGGGTGCTGTCACGAATCCCGCCGAAGATGGTGCCTCTTCCTGTTCGGGCGGCGCTCGGCGGTCGTCGTCTCCGGCCTACTAGCTGCCACCGATCCCCTTTTCTGTTTCATTTAGTTGTGTCTAATTTGTTGCACCTGTTTTGTGTTTAGGTCTGGTTGTGGGCTATTTAAACCCAGTTGGCCCGCCGACTTTTGTGCGGGCTTGTTTTTCTGTTTGTGGTGTTTCGTTTATTCTTGTGGTGTCTGTTCTTATTCAGTTTAGTCTTGTTTGTTTGGACTGGGACTTTACGCGCCCTTGTGTGTGTGGCGTGACCGTCTCTCTGGTATTTTGGAATATTAAATCCACGTCCTTTTTGAACTACCCTGCTCTCTGCGCCTGACTCCTTCACTCACCACTTTTGAAATCCTGACATTAATAGAAAATGACTCAAGTAAAAGTAAAAGCAAAATTATTCTTGAGTATGAGTCTAAAAGTATTTGTTTTAAAATATACTTAAGTATCAAAAGTAAAAGTATAAATAATTAAAAATTCCTGATGTTAAAAAAACCCGATTACACTATTTTTTTTTTTTTTTAAATTTACGGAAAGCCACGGGCACACTTCAACATTCAGACATAATTTAAAAACGAAGCATGTGTGTTTAGTGAGTCCACCAGACCATAGTCAGTAGAGATGACCAGGGATGTTCGGTTGATAAGTGCTTGAATTTCACAATTTTCCTGTCCTGCTGTAAGGTTCTGATTTTCTTTTCTTAGTCAACCTTGTGTTATTTTTCTTTGTGTTCTTGAACGTAGCCCTGTTTCTTTGTGTTCTGGAACATAGCCCTGTCTTTCATTTTTGGTCATTGATTTCACCAGCTCCCTATTTAGTTCAGTTCTTTCTGTTTGTATGGTTGTGAGGTATTGTTTTTGACTGCCTACCTGTGTTTGACCATTGCCTGTGACCACAATTCCTGACTTCTGCGAAGGCTTAATAAACATCTGCGCGTGAATCTACACCTTTTTCTACCTGAGGATTCATTACACCTGCTAAGCATTCAAAATTTAACGAGTACTTTCGGGTGTCAAGGAAAATGTATGGAGTAAAAAGTACAATATTTTCTTAAGGAATGTAGTGAAGTAAAAGTAGTCAAAAATATAAATAGTAAAGTACAGATACCCCCAAAAAGACTTAAGTAGTACTTTAAAGTATTTTTACGTAAGTACTTTACACTACTGTATGTGTGTGTGTTGGAGTGTCAGTGTAGTATGTGTGAGTGTGTGGCTAGAGTTCAGTGAGTGTACCTCAAGCCTGTGCAAGAGAAAAATTAGAAGAAGTAATGTAGACACTGTTTTGGTGCTGGAGATAATGAATATGAGGTTAAAAAGAGTTGCTCTTGAAATAATCCACATGTACCCACAGACAATTAGATAAAGGCAGACTATTTTGGTCACTGCAATGTAGATCAGGAAATTTTTCACTTCCTGTTATGGTATTGTGATGAGGAATTTACATAAAGTCACTAGTTTGAATGATGGGGGAGGGACAAAAAGATCACTCATTTGGGAAGGGTTGAATGTGAGGAAGTTACCAAATTAATTATTAAACAGTCTGTTACACCCATAGAGAGAGAACTAAATGCTCTAGCCCAGCTCAAGTACAATGTTTACCACCGCAAGCTGTCATTTTACACACAAAACCTGAAACTGAAAATGTTATGGTGAATGTACTACAGGTGGAACATAGACATGCATGCATGCATGCACACATGTACACACACACAGAGAACTAAGACTAAACGAAGAACAGGGGTGTATTTATGAGCTACCTTTCCAAGCGAAGGTATAATTTCCCACAGGATAGAGGTGAAGGGCCTTCCAGTCACACTGAGACAAACACTGATTTATAACGTTCGGTGCAGTGCTGTTTAGTGGAACGCGGCCCATCAATCACTACACAACTGTTCTGAGACCAGACGGAACTCAAAACACAGGCAGTGGAAGGAAGGAAGGAACATTGTAAAAAAATATATATTTTCCCATAGACTAACCCGATACGCTGTATTCCTGTTATGGCTGAAACACCTAGGGGCAAAGTCTAGGTATTTACAAGTCTTTATGAGCTCATCAGCCTCATATAATGTCTGTCTGAAGAACATGACTGAACGTCCCTCTCGGCTCAAAGGAAGATTAGTTGCACTATGATGCTATGGTTATACAAAGGATGGTCGGAAACTAAAGGGAAGTAAATCAGTTAAGATATGAGGGGTTTTCAGGAAGCGCTTGATGAGGTCTCTTTTGACCAAACAGATAAGAATGAGAACCTTATTAAATTACTGTTTATCAAACTGAATAATCAGGCAAGCAACTGTTCTAATCCTCTTAGATGATGTGAATCTGAACAAAGCGAATGATACAACCACACAAAATCCCCTGCCCTCCTTTACACTACAATACAATACAATTTAAACTTTTTCTGCGTTGCCTCCTGACCTCTTGGTGATTTTGGAGGACTGCTGGAGGACTCGGTCCAGCTCCAGGCCTTCACTGTCCAGCAGGCGTCGCAGGGCGATGTCAGCCAGCTGACCAATGACCCCAAACGCCTCATCCAGGCTCAGGAACATGGAGAAGTCCCGCTGGCACCGCCGCGTCATCACACGCACCATGTCCGTCATGAGACCCGTTGAGAACCGCTCCAGCCTCGTCACCTCCGCCCACGGGATCACAAACTTCACTGAGGGAGAGAGAAGCGGTCAACCATTCAAAGTTCACAACCATTTCACAACCAGTAAGACTGGGGGCTATTCTGTGTGCCAATGAAAGGAAGAGCATTTAAGGGGACTGACCTTCCTTTCCCAACAGGAAGGAGTAGAAGGCCATGTGGTTGATGCTGAGGTAGAGCCAGCCCTGCCGGGGGACCCGCCCCTTCCAGCAGCAGCAGGAGTAGGTGGTGACCAGCTTCTCTGAGGAGGGCAAGCCGAAACATAGCTCAAACTTCAGCAGCGCCTCCCGGAACTTCTCAGGCTCCTCCTCCTGAGCCGCCTGCCTCCCCCTTACCTCCTCCGCTATCAGACCCTGGGGGAGGAGGAGAAATAAATGAGAGAAAGAGAAAATAAAAGGAGAGCAAGAGACACAAATAGAAAAGAAAGTCAGGAGGAGAGAGATCAAAAGTTGAGATTAGGTTGAATACTGTGATTTTCGATAGTAGGCCTACAAAGTACAGTGTATCACAGGTCTATAGTAGGTCTTATTCTAATAGTACAGTACCTTGATTTTCCCTTTTACGAAGCTGGCGACATCCTCCTTGTTCTCAAACACTGAGAGAGAGTGGAGTAGGTTCTGTACCAGCCAGTCCCAATGTCTGTTCATCTCTCCGACAGCAGCACCTGTATAACAACACACACACACACACATACAACACCCATCAGAGAGATAGATACACAAAGAGAGCAAGAGAGAGAGCTAGAGAGAGAGACAGACAAATATGAGAATCAGAGAGATAGAAAGTAAAGGAGAGAAATGTCAGAGCTTACCACAAGCTATAGTCCAGCTGACCTGTGACCCAGGCATCTGTAGTAGGATACGGAACGGTGTGACCCGGGCATTGGAGTCCAGCACTGAGTCCAGAGCTCCCACCAGAAGACCTGGACAGACCAGAGCAGTCAGACACAGAAAGAGACCAGAAAATACTGAGAAATACCATCTGACAACACATACATGTCAATGAGCTCATTGACATATGGGAGAGAGAGGCCACATTATACCAACCCATATAAACTGAAATCACATTTTCAAAGGGTAAGACAGTTGTATTAAGCTCATAAGGCATTAATAAGATATACTCTAACATACATAATCAATGGTTAGCATTAGTGGAATGACTTTTGAACAGCAGGAAGGTTACAGATTGTGCCTTTAAGCAGATGGGGCACAAAGGTACCTATTACACATAACGGCAGAAGGCTAAAGTCATTACCATGTCTATCACAGACCAAGACATTCCACAGTGAGGTGCCAAGCAGAAGAAGATTGGCACTGGATAGGACATAAACTGGTACAACTTACGGTCACTAACGGTCTCATAATGGCCACATTATGTGAGAGCATAACATAGGCTTACAAGCTATTGAGAGACTCAACACAAGTATTGCGGTTCTCTGTTTGTCACTATATTGGTCCACTAGAACCGATGGCTAATAGTATTGGATTGGAGACCCACCCCCCAACCCATATCCACATATGAAGCCCCAAAGCCATGGCCTAAAAAATACAAACTTAACAGAGCCCCTAACATCCCATCCAATATGTTTGACAGTGACACCCCAGTTGACATTCAAGAGAAACTGCACTACTCTACCCCAAGCTTTCAATTTCCATCCAGACCTAACTAATTTGTACCTATTAGGCGTTGTGAAGGCTACATTAACCCTGGAACCAGCATTTAGGGAGAATTACACATCCAGTCATCCCCACCAGTCATCAGCCTAATGGAACCAGATAGGCTCACTAATACCCCGAGGTAACAGAGCCTACACTCATCATCATAGTATCTCTTTAACTCCACTGCTATTCATGGTCATGCTTTCCCACTGAGGCCAAAGGCACCAAACACTAGTCCCTCTTGTCTAGTTTTAATTCTGGGTTTTCTTTGCCATTTTCAACAGAATGGAGCATTTAAGGAGCGCTACTAAAAACAGTCCTAACAGCAACACATTACATCCCTCAACTACAATAAAAAATCAAGTTAGCAAGAACAGTCTGTTAATGACTTGGCCAATCAAATGTGTAATAAGCACACAGCAGGCAAGACAAGGCATTAGGCTTACTACGTTCAATAGGATACAGTCTAGTCTGTATGAGATCACTATCTAGTGTTTGGCATTCTCACTCCCGCCCAACCGCCCGCCACAAAAGAGGAGAGGGACGGAAGACAAACTGAACTCCTGACAAATAACCCTCTCCTGGAGCACTGCCCATTCCATTCCAGACCACACCACATCTATAAGCTCTGCCCATCTGCCGCTCTGAACCATGACGAGCTGGCAACACAAACTTATTTGTCACCAAACCGCTTACATTGTAAATCCCAACTTAAACTACTGTAAATCATGTATTTTGTTCTGCTTAGATAGTTCACTGAGTTTGTATGGCTGTGGACAATGGACATGTACAGTGTGCTCAGACGTAGAGAGAAAATAAACCCTATGTATATAAATAAATAAAAATTCCCTTGTAGCAAAGTGCTCTTTGTGAAATAAGAAGCAGAAGATAGTTTAGCTAGTGACACAAAATGATAGAGGTTGTAGATGTTTTTATGTTTTATCTTAATCGAATCATGGATTTCTTCTTCCAATTAATATTGTATTGTTATTCTCTTCATATAACAAAACATACTATGGTGTGGTTTTGTAAGAAGAGCCAACCCCAATACAAGTAGGACTTTATCTGACCTTTCACCATGGCGACAAACAAATACTGTAAATTATAACCAATTGCCGGAAAGTTTTTATATTGTTCCTTTTATGAGATGTCTACTCTATATCCTCCTGTCCTTGATGTGTTCAGTTATGTATGAAAGTCCCAATGATGATTAAATAAAAACTAGACCAGGTGGCACCTTATCAAAGTTCATCATCAGACAAATATTGTATCGAACTTAAAGAAATCAAGGAAGACCTGAAACAAAATAAATGTCTAAATACTATATGCAAAAAGTTGCCTGTTATTGCTCCAAGGTGTTGACGACACCAAATATGGAGAAAACACTTGTTTCCCAAGTAATGCTGTGTAAAAATCCTGAGCCTATTTAAAGTGATACATTGTAGCCCTGATTATAGCAAACTGCAACATTGTTTCTAAATGATTTGTTACTGTGTTGCAAGTGTATCCCGTAGACTGGTGTATCCATATAGGCTGCCAAAGCTGCTGAAATCAGACGACAGACAGTGAGATGAAGATGGGAGGGGGCGTATTACCTGTAAATTTCCCCCCTGTGTCCCCATGCCCTCTTCTGCGCTGCAAAAGGAAGAATTCGTTAGATTTTTCTGTAATCCAAAGCTTCAATGCATTTTTCAGCAAAACTTCCTCCGGATTCAACCACATTCTTTCAAAACAAGAGATTGACAAAGAGAATGGACGAAAACAAAACAAAGCCGATTGTAGTTTTTGTTGTGCTATTGATAGAATGCACACTTCTTCAGCAGTTCCACGCGTCGGAGAAAATTAGGTGATTTTCAGAATCATCCATGACTGATCTCAAACGCTGTCCGAGATAGCAGGCGTCTTGTGCTCATATTTTCTCTCACACCGGTTGCAACTGTAGCCTACACAGCGAGCGTCTTATTTCCGCATTTAACCCAACCTTTCCTTCCCAACATCCTTCCCATAGTTCCGGCGAAAGCGAGGAAGTTTAATTTCACTGTCCCTTTGCTTTGTGAATAGTTATTATGCAGTAGTAGCCTATTCATTGAACATCATACAAAACTAAATCTGGGAATATAATTGGATTGTAAACACATTGTTTGTCCATATTAAAAGGGTTTAGTCATGTGCCATATGCTGTCTGATGTGTGCAAAAAATACGTCAGAAGATGATGTACAGTATCTATTATATCAATGCTGCATTATGCTTACAATGACAGAATATTTGTTTGCATTCTCTTTATATTATAGTTTTAAATGTCATAGTCTTTGATCATACCACACATTCATTTAATGACATCAATGCCACTTTGCTTTTCAATGATAAAGTACCTATAGAGTCTAGACAATATAACAATTTACATAATGTTCTATATGGACTTATATATCCACCCCTATAGGCTACTTCTGTGTTAAAATAGAGGTTGCAACATGCATGCTTGACATGTAATCAACAAATACAGGATTTCTTTATGATGTCTGTTTTAAACTATGTTTGATTTGATTAGAATAAACACACATGGTCAGAGTTGTCAAAGGCCCCTATCATAAAATACTCTATTCAAATCAAATGTTATTTGTCACATGCTTCGTAAACAACAGGTGTAGACTAACACTGAAATTAAGAAAATGATCATATTTTAGAGCAGCAATCTTATCGAGTGTCACAAGATCAAGACTGACATAAAGATTTATAACCATACCCATAATAAAGGATTTGAAAATATATTTGCACAGTAGAAAATTTACCTAAGTATATGATTCATAAATGCGTTGTCTATACTTGCCTCTACTCATCAAAACTACATTGAAAATAAACAAATACAGTATAAGTATATCATATTGAAGCACATCTACACACCAAAAAACAGGCCAACAATTTTCAGAGATGTTTTGGACCTCTATGCCACCCCCATAAATTTATGCTCAACCCAGACACTGACAGCACAGCAGTGTGATTTTCAGGTGCAGCTGTTGTCTCAATCAGATGCCACACATGGAATGTAGTACAGCGTTCCCACTCCTAATATAGACATACAGGACCTAAACCGGATATTGGTGCAACCTTTATTATTGTCCCTTGAATGTCTTGCCCTAGCCAGGTTTATGATAATAATACATATAAAACAGGTAATAGAATAGATTTGTCATCAGAAAAATAAATTATTTTGTAATGATTGTATATTTGAGATATATGACAAGTATTTAAGTTTTGTCACATTAAAGATCTTGTTTTACTCCGGAAGAAATATGGGTGAGGTCCTTCTATTTCCGCGTCTGGGACGA
Organism: Salvelinus fontinalis; assembly: GCF_029448725.1. Taxonomy (NCBI): domain Eukaryota; kingdom Metazoa; phylum Chordata; class Actinopteri; order Salmoniformes; family Salmonidae; genus Salvelinus; species Salvelinus fontinalis. The sequence goes on along the minus strand of NC_074687.1, from coordinate 15,679,017 downwards.
GCAGTGGTGTTTTCAGCGTCTGGTTTGAACTGTTAAAAAATGCAGGTTGGTAAACTTAGATAGCTAGAAAAAGTTATAACTCTGATCGTAATTATGAAGGACATAGCCGATGTTTCGAGTAATAGGATTATCTGTTCGCACGCCACCTCGATTGGCACATAACGTTATTTAGCCCTTGATCATGACTCCCAGTTCCACTATAACGTTACATAAGTCATTGTTGGAGGAAGGCGTCTTCTGTACAGGGGCGTTTTGTTAAGAGCCCCAACGCTCAATCTGAACACTAACACGCGTCTCTTGCGGTACGGTTTTGGATGCATAAGGACCTTATCTTTCATATCAGCGATAATACATATTCTAAAAACCTAAATGTTACATGAATACACACAATGTTACTGTTCCCACATGGCGATATATCCATGTTGCAGCGCTTGTTTACGATCACGGAAGATCTGTGATAATTAGTGATCTAGCGTGCTCGAACACCTGTATGTAAACTAACTCGGGAAATGTAGTTTCGTCTGATGGATTCATCTCTAGCAGTATGAATCTGTGAAAAACTGCTACAGTAAAAGTGTATAATTTATCAGAATATTTTTTTTCTCGCTGATGAAAGATAAGGGCCATTTTAAAACAATAGTGTCCAGATTGTAGTTCACATGAGCCAGTCGGGGGCAAAGCTAATGACTAAAAACTTTAGGGAGAAGGCAGAATGCTTAGAGTTTGAGAGCTAAATGTTGGCTAACTAGATGGCTAAACATTAGGTAATGTTCGCTAGTAGTACTACCAAAGAGCCTAGCTATACAGATGCTTTTTTTTTAAACTCTGTGGTAGTACAGAATGGCAAACAGCCAAGTTACAATAAAATTCCAACATGATCTCTTATTTCTCAGGACCCCAATGCAGATACCGAGTGGAATGACATCCTGAGAAAGAAGGGGGTCCTTCCTCCCAAAGAGAAAACTCAGGATGAGGTTGAGGAGGAAGCTCTAGAGAAGCAGATAGTTCTTGAGCAGTCATCTGTTGGTAAGAGATGGCTAGTTATAGTTGGCTACCTCTATGGGACTAAGTTTCTACTGAACTGATCTAGGGAAAACAAATTTTGATGTTATTCTTCACTAACAGGACATGGTTTAGGAAGGCTGATTCTTGGCCAACATTTAAGAGCAACATATGTTAGTTGTTTTAATAACTTAAATGGTACTTTTTTTGACTTGCAATGCATATGGTGTTTTGTGACCAGTGAAAACCTATGAGAGCATGACTCTGGACGAGATGGATGAGAACGAGGATGACTTCAGTGAAGAGGACGAGGCCGCCGTCGAGATGTACAGGTCAGTGATCTCTTTAAAGCATCACTTAAATGGTACATGCAACAGGGGTTGATAAGAATGAACGGCTGCCGTATTGCCTGGGGCATGTGAGTTGAGCAATCAGGCAAGTTGACCCTGTTCTGAGATTGTTTGCCCCATTGGGCAGATGTTTTTCAGCACCCTAAACTGATCTTTCTGATTAGCCTACCTTTCTTTAGACTCTCTGCATTTCCCTCTTACCAGACAGAAGAGGCTTGCAGAATGGAAAGCCACCCAGATAAAGAATTGCTTCGGTGAAGTAGTGGAGATATCTGGGCAGGACTACATCAAGGAGGTGAACAAAGCTGGAGAGGGAATCTGGGTCGTGCTCCATCTCTACAAACAGGGGTGAGTCTTCTGCCATTCTCTACCCTCTCTCTCTCTCAAAGGATTGCAGTAGCAGTTGAGCACACCAAATCATGCTCTCAAAAAGTGATGTTTGATTTTTGACAAGATCTGATAGACCAGAAAATTGTGAAAACATTGATGACCAAGACCTTATTTGAAAATCATGATTCAAGGTTTTCATTTAGCCTAAGCCTGATTTACAGTGGTCCATTTTAATTTGCTCTGAATAGACCTGTCTACCAAAATATCTGATTTACCTAATTTACTCATTGTGACATCTGTTGTCTCTAACATGTCCTGTTCTAATCTTCTGTCCTCCCAGAGTACCTCTGTGTACCCTGATAAACCAGCATCTATCAGAGCTGGCCAGGAAGTTCCCCCAGACCAAGTTCCTCAAGTCCATCTCCACCACCTGCATCCCCAACTACCCCGACCGCAACCTGCCCACAATCTTTGTCTACCACGAGGGAGAGATGAAGGCACAGTACATCGGGCCTCTGGTCTTCGGAGGCATGAACCTCAAAGTTGAAGGTAAGAGACAGTCTCCTTAGCTATACTCTCAAGAAGGACGTTTTATTTATACTAAGTTAGGATGGTATTAGTTACATGATATGAAATCTAGCATAACACCCTCAGTTTTGTTTGTTTTATTAGTGACAATCTTTTAGATATTAAACTATCCATTATCCTATCATCCTCAGAGCTGGAGTGGAGGTTATCGGAATCTGGCGCTGTCAAGACAGACCTGGAAGAAAACCCCAAGAAGCAGATTGAAGACAAGCTAATGTCGTCGATTCGATCCACTCTCCCCACACGGAAAGACAGTGACTCGGAAGAAGAGAACTAGCCCCCTAACCCCCAAATAACATTAATCTAATGCTCCACTGTCACTGAATGGGGATGGCTCTCTCCTGTGGTGATGTATTAAAATGCACACCTCTTCCTATGCTTACCGCAGAAAGGCTCCATCAGAGTTCTATGCCTTCCCGGTTAAAGGATCTCTTGTGTTAAGTGATCATTCTTCTAAATCAGATCGGACTCTTCAATAGGGTTTCTACAGAACCTTTGGTTGAAGATTGTATTTCTTTTGCATATACATTTTATAATATGACAATAAAAATGTATACATCTAATTGTTAAATTAAATGTAAGTAGCCATTCACCCATGCCGTAATCACAGTTGACAGTTTTTTAAATAAAGTGTTTGCTGTGATCTGTGTAACCATCACATGAAGGACTGCTTTGGCTATATTTGACTCTTGTGTATGTTCACTGTTCTGATAGCGATGTACTTAATGCCTGTATGTGTAATTGCCACCTCATTTTAAATCACAACATATTTATGTTCACCAATGGTAATCAGGAAGACACTTTACATTCTGCAATGCAGTCACATTTATCTTAATTTATTTCTTAAAAATATCAAGTCCATTGCCAGCGAGAGCTGAGAATGCTGCTTCTGTCTGTCCACCATTTTGTGTTCAGGGGTATGCAGCTTGCTGGTGTTTGCCTTCCAGTTATTGCACAGTCAGATTTTTACATCACACCTTCAGGGAGATCCCGGAGCTTCTGTGTAACAGGGAAGAGCGAGAGCCTCAGTTATAGTTTTGGTACATTTGAATTGTCTTCCTTAAAATAATGGTCCTAACACCAGTCTGGGGATGCTAAATGGTCCGAGGTTCCATATACTGCGTGTCTTAAATAAATTTATGTATGCCTTGATTGAGCCTTACTGACTGGCCTCACCCACTGCAAAAATTGGTTGGATCAATGTGGAAAACTAATTGGATTTGCAAAAAGTAATCAACGTAAGGGAGTTCTCTTTCACCAAGCTTTTAACCTAAATCCAATGACATGGTGAAATGTTTTGTTGTTCACATTGAAATCATGTTATTTGATAACTCTACAAACTAAATTAATAACTAGATGTTGAACTGATGTCTGTGCCCAGTGTGCAGGCTGTGGTCCTCTGCATCGCTGACAGGGAATAACATTGTCTCAAAAGGAACTTTTTCAGTTTCCTAAACTTGAGCTTCAATAAGATGATTCTGCTAACCATTCAAGTTGAAAAGGGACAGAATTCTTACCAAAAGCAGGAGCTGCTTCTTTCTCCTCTGAGACAGTTTTGGTGACAGGCGCATCAATGGGTGCACTGAATGGGACTAGAGAGGGAAAAGGCCTGTTAGACCAATCACATATCAATCAATTGCATAATGTTGCAATATAATCTAAAGATACAGTGCATTCGGAAAATATTCAGACCCCTTGACTTTTTCCACATTTTGTTACGTTAGCCTTATTCTAAAATATGATTGTTTTTTCCCCCCTCATCAATCTACACACAATACCCCATAATGACAAGGCAAAAACAGGTTTTTAGAAATGTTTGCAAAGGTATAAAAAAAAGAATGGAAATATTACATTTACATAAGTATTCAGACCCTTTACTCAGTACTTTGTTGATGCACCTTTGGCAGCGATTACAGCATTGATTCTTCTTGAGTATGACGCTACAAGCTTGGCACACCTGTATTTGGTGAGTTTCTCCCATTCTTCTCTGCAGATCCTCTCAAGCTCTGTCAGGTTGGATGGGGAGCGTCGCCGCATGGCCATTTTCAGGTCTCTCCAGAGATGTTCGATCGGGTTCAAGTCCGGGCTCTGGCTGGGCCACTCAAGGATATTCAGAGACTTGTCCCAAAGCCACTCCTATGTTGTTTTGGCTGTGTGCTTAGGGTCGTTGTCCTGTTGGAAGGTGAACCTTCGGCCCAGTCTGAGGTCCTGAGCGCTAAAGCAGGTTTTCATCAAGGATCTCTCTGTACTTTGCTCTGTTCCTCTTTCCCTAGATCCTGACTAGTCACCCAGTCTCTGCCACTGAAAAACATCCCCACAGCCTGATGCTGCCACCACCATGCTTCACCGTAGGGATGGTGCCAGGTTTCCTCCAGACGAGATGCTTGGCATTCAGGCCAAAGAATTCAATCTAGGTTTCATGAGACCAGAGAATCTTGTTTCTCATGGTCTGAGAGTCCTTTAGGTGCCTTTTGGCAAACTCCAAGTGGGCTGTCATGTGCCTTTTACTGAGGAGTGGCTTCTGTCTGGCAACTACCATGAAAGCCTGATTGGTGGAGTGCTGCAGAGATAGTTGTTCTTCTGGAAGGTTCTCCCATCTCCACAGAGGAACTCTGAAGCTCCGTCAGAGTGACCATTGGGTTCTTGGTCACCTCCCTGACCAAGTTTGGCTATGCGGACAGCTCTAGGAAAAGTCTTAGTGTTTTCAAAGTTCTTCCATTTGAGAATGATGGAGGCCACTGTGTTCTTCAATCAATCAAATGTATTTATAAAGCCCTTTTTACATCAGCAGATGTCACAAAGTGCTATACAGAAACCCAGCCTAAAACCCCAAACAGCAAGCAATGCAGATGTAGAAGCACGGTGGCTAGGAAAACCTCCCTAGAAAGGTAGGAACCTAGGAAGAAGCCTAGAGAGGAACCGGGCTCTGAGGGGTGGCCAGTCCTCTTCTGGCTGTGCCGGGTGGAGATTATAAGAGTACATGGCCATTTAAGGCCAGATTGTTCTTCAAGATGTTCAAACATTCATAGATGACCAACAGGGTCAAAAAATAATCACAGTGGTTGTAGAAGGGGCAACAAACAGGTCAGCACCTCAGGAGTAAATGTCAGTTGTTTTTTCATAGCCGAGCATTCAGAGGGGACCTTTAATGCCATAGAAATGCTTTGGTACCCTTCCCCAGATCTCTGCCTCGACACAATCCTGTCTCGGAGCTCTACGGACAATTCCTTCGACCTCATGGCTTGGTTTTTGCTCTGACATTCACTGTCAACTGTGGGACCTTATATAGACAGGTGTGTGCCTTTCCAAATCAATCAATTGAATTTACCACAGCTGGGCTCCAATCAAGTTGTAGAAACATCTCAAGGATGATCAATGGAATCAGGATGCACCTGAGCTCAATTTCCAGTATAAAAGCAAAGGGTCTGAATACTTACGCAAATAAGGTATGTTTTTTTATTTTTATACATTTGGAAAAAATTCTATAAACCTGTTTTCACTTTGTCATTATGGGGTATTATGTGTAGATTGAAGAGGATTTTTTTTTTACTGAATCCATGTTAGAAGAAGGCTGTAACGTAACAAAATGTGGAAAAAGTCAAGGAGTCTGAATACTATCCGAAAGCACTGTAAGTTGACAATTTGTACAGTGAGGAGTCTTCCTTTACTTACCGCATGCTGTATAGAGCCTACCGAGTTTGCCTTTGAATAGTGAAACAGGAACTGACCAAAAGAGAATATACGAAGTAAACACTCTGTTCCAAAGAGTGTATTGCCTTTTTGAAGGATATGGTATATATGTACAAGGTAGGAATAACATTTTTATATTGTTGAGGAACTTACTCTTTTGAATACATTCTGAACTTGCTGCTGTGAGGGGAGAGGGAAAGGGAGAGAGTAAGCATCCTGACAGAACCGATATTATAAATGATTTGTGATAAGATTGAGTCATGCAGTTACTTAGCCTTACCTCATTCTGATCTCTCCACATATCTCCCACATCAGTCTGGATCCCAGGACCCTGCAGCAGGCAAACCAATGGTGATCAAACATAAGTCTATAAGACATCACTAAACCCAAGAAAACCTTAAATCTGTTGGACATGACATCCATTGTGTACTATACTATACAGGTTGCAAAGTAATAATCATGTCTCTGTAACCTGTGTATCCAGCTGATGAAAGTAGGCTAAAGTCATAAATGTTCTTATGCCCCTCATGTCCCTCTCATCCCCCACCAATCTAATTCAAGTTACAGTGTGACTCACTTCTGTGTTCTCTACCCCCTCAACACATCTACCCTGCCCCAGCCACCACAAGAAAACTATTTAATTTGAATGGAATTACCTGCAGACCACCTACTCAGACACAGAATAGATTTTTCTAGAGGTGTGCAAATAAAGCAGCCCATGATGTTTAAACAGTGAGAGGCTGCGTTTACACAGGTAGCCCAATTCTGATATTTTGCCCGATTATTGGCCAAAATATTGGCAAAATAATTATTGGCAAAAGATCTGATCTGATTGGTCAAAAGACCAATTAGTGGCAAAAGATCAGAATTGGGCTGCCTGTGTAAAGACAGCCGAAGATACAGACCGAAAGCCAATTTATGCTTGATCCGATTATGTGGTCAGAGGCTCCATAGGCATGCAGAGGCCAAATTGAGTTCCGTACGCAATGCAATGCGCCTCCCAATTTTTGTAACAATGAAGAGTGCTCCGTTTAGCTCTGTATAGCTCCGCATTGACATGATTGGTTGACGGTAGGTGGTGTATAAACACAAACTCACTTCCTTGACAACTTCCTTCACAGCTCAACTCAACAGCTCTGTGCTGCTTCGTGAAGCGCAAAAATAATGAATGCCCTGACTTCTGCAGAGGTCGTATCAACGTAAATGATGCACGGCCAATGCAGCGTCTTTAAGGCTACTCATAGACAGGGAGGCCAATTTCTGATATTTTTTCAGAGTTGATCGATGAAAAGACCAATTAGTGAAAAAAACATCAGAATTGGGCTGCCTGTCTAAATGCAGCCAGAATGATACGCATGTGATACGCAAAATGTTGACTCTGGTATCAAATAAGGGAATGTAATGGTAATAAATGAATAATTATTCGTTTGGAAACTCATTTTAAAATAACCTATTTGTTTAAAAACTAATTTAACAATGCCCAATTCTGATCTTTTTTTTCACTAATTGGTCTTTTGACCAATCACATCAGATCTTTTTCTCAGCTGATCTGATTGGTTTAATAGACCAACTAGCGGGAAAGAATCTTAATCGGGCTGCCTGTGTAAATGTAGCCTTTTCCCCATACCTTTGTCAAAACAATTCCATGTTCACACTCTTTGCTGGGATTAGCTTCTAAAGATAGATAAAAATTGTCAGTTTAAAAAACATATATTTATAATGTTATTAATCTATAATAAACATCAACATTAACAAAATGCATGTAATTGTCAACTATTATCAACAATATCAATGAATAGCTAAACCAAAAGAGAAATCAATTGAATGTTGAAAACCATTTTTAGAAGACTTACAATTAAATGATTCGTTTAAAATAAGTTATATTGAAATATTGAAGTTAACTTAAATTATATAAATAATATTCTCTCACCTGTCACCTTCCAACATCCAAGGCACCAGACCAAATGAAGGAGGCAAAGTTGTCGCAGATACGTTGCGCTCATCTCGAGCTATCAGATTCTCATGCGCTTTGGTGAGAGTATAGCTTCTCTGTGTGTGGTTTGGTGCTGCAGGAGTAAGTCTTGTTATATCGCAAAATCAGGTCCTAGAACTGAACACTAATGACTTTCTAAACCGAGAGAATTATATAGGCTATAACTTTGATGGGAGACGCATCATCTCCCACGTAGAAGTGACCAATCAACGTCCCACTGGTCTCCTTGATCATCATCTGAGTCTTAGAGCGCAGGTGTCCTCTCTCTTGCCTGTCAGACAATAACAAATTGTGTAAGTCAATTTTGATAATGGTTTTTAAATACATTTAGATAGGAAACTAAATAAAATAAAATTCATAAAAAACAGGATGCCGCTGAATATAAAATCAAAATGGAGGTTATAAAATTGGTCTCCAATTTCTTCCCAGTGCACTTGATTCAAGGAAATGATCTTTGGATGACCAGATGATGATCATGTTCAGTCAGTCAAAACCATGAAGTAGGCTACCAAATAAATGTATTATGTAGGCCTAACTGTTTAAACATCCTTTTTACTCTGTGATCCTGTGGAAGTGACACAGAGTTGAAATGTCGACATTTATTATCATATAATTTGTCTCCTCTAATCTCACTACATCAATTGATCAGTGTTGTGTACATTTACTGATAAAATTAGTATTTTTCATTAGATTGACTACAGAGAGTTATTGTGACTGTTGGGGCCCGGTTTCCCTGTGTAAGCATGAAAGCTGAATGTGTCGGTCAGTGAATCGAGTTTCTCCTGGATTAATCTGAAACAATATTCCAGAGAGACTGTGGATTAGCTGTACCTGCCCGGTGGACCTTGGATGGAAAATAGCGTAGAACACTCAAGGGAGAGACCCAGACCCCCACCCTCGAACATATAACGTCTCTATTCTGGGTCAGTTCAGTTTGTGTTAATTAGTAGTTATGGTTGCATATAACATGGTTATGAATGCTTATGAAATCCTATAGTCACTGCGCTCTATGATGGAACCAATAGAAAAACAAGAGCTTTTGCAGTTACACTTCAGCTCAACATATTGATCATTACATTTAGAACAGGTCTTTATTGTATGTTTGTCTTTGTTATAGGTCCCCTGAGCGGTGATTGTATGTTATATCAACCATATTGGAAAGGACTCTTCAGTTCATTTTAGAGACGAGTCACAGACAGGTGGGAGAGATTTATACCATTAATAAGCCATTGTATCGATTTGCCAGCACTTTCATCTGGACTGAGGGACCAACTACAGCCAACCCAGAGACATGATGGACACCCGTGTATGTGTCTATCTTTCCTCAGTTTTTTTTATTTTAACGACATTCATTGTGGAGGAATATTTTGTGTTTTGTGTTCCCTCATGGAAACTTACAATCAACAATCAGATGCTTTCCCAATCCCCACCACACTAGTAAAACAGCACACGTCACACAAAAGCATTTGAGACAGCAATCATCACCCCAATCATCCCACAGCCCCACACACAGACTGACATACAAACAAAATAGCATACACTCAAGCAAACACATTAATGCACAAACAGAAAGGAGTGTACTGTCTGAGATGACTTGACCCTCGGCATTGATCAGCCCCCTGCATTTAATTAATTAGTCCAACTGATTCTAATCACCGCTAGTCATCAACAGGAACCTTTCCTGTTCAACTCTATTAATCACTTCCACTGTTCCCACAGGAAACTCCAGAGAGATTCCACACATACAACTAAAACCTCACATGAGAGTGATAGAGTCGGAGATGCAGAGAAAGAAATGCCAAAAAGGAGAGAGGTAGAATGAGAGAGAGTGCAGCTGACTGATAGCCTATGCTTATATTCCCCATCAAGGGTGAACCATGTTTTGTATGTGCAGTGCTGAGACTGCCTCAGGGTCTGAAGAGTCCTCTAAAGAGGGCCACCATCTCTCTCGCCTCTTCATCACTAGATTCCTGTTTTTGCTGTTGCTGTTATTTTCAGGGCAATCACACTGTACGATGATTAAATCATTTGCATATGCTTGACACTGCATGACTATTGAGTGTTGCATTGACGCAAGTGTTCACGTCACAGAACTCATTGCTCCTCTGTTCGATGATAGCACACATGAAGAGTTTCATTCGAAAACGGTATATATCCATTTTCAGAAATGTTGGTAAATTAGCTTTTATTGTTTAAAGAAATTCTGAAAGATATTGGTGTGTTTTTTCATGATCTAATCATGGCATAGGGTTGTTCAATGACAGACATGTATTTGTTTGAAATTTTAATGGTTTAATATCAGAGACAAATAATCACGTTTTTTTTGTTGCTAACTGCTATATGTATATCCGCTTCACTTCCAGATAAATAGTTCTGCTAGGTACCTCAATTCAATACAGTAATATGAGATCTGTATGTAAAACATTTCCATTTTAAATTTGAGTCATTTAGCAGATGCTCTTATCCAGAGTGACTTACAGTAAGTGCATTCATCCTAAGATTGCTAGGTGAGACAACCCCATATCACAGTCAAATATTAGGATACGAACATTCCATTTCAGCTAAACAATGAATATGCACTAAGTGTATAAAACATTATGAACACCTGCTCTTTCCATGACATAGACTGACCAGGTGAATCCAGGTGAAAGCTATGATCCCCTACTGATTTTACTTAAATCCATTTCAATCAGTGCAGATGAAGGGGAGGAGACAGGTTAAAGACCTTGAGACAATTGAGACATGGATTGTGTATGTGTGCCATTCAGATGGTGAATGGCTTAAGTGCCTTTGAACGGGGTATGGTAGTAAATGCCAGGTGTACCGGTTTGTCATGAACTTCAATGCTACTGGGTTTTTCACGCTCAACAGTTTCCTGTGTGTATCAACAATGGCCACCACTCAAAGGAGATCCAGCCAACTTGACGCAACTGTGGGAAGCATTGGCGTCAACATGGGCCAGCATCCCTGTGGAATGCTTTCAACACCTTGTGCATGACCCGATGAATTAAGGCTGTTCTGAGTATAGCGTTTTGCAAAAAATCTAATTTTCATACACATCTAAAATCTATGAATAAAAAAATCTGAGAACAGTAATATTTTACACACACATTGTCACGTTCCTGAACGGTTTTCTGCTTTTTTGTATGTGTTTGACGGTCAGGGCGTGAGTTTGGGTGGGTAGTCTATGTTATGTGTTTCTATGTTGGTAATAGGGTGACCTGATATGGCTCTCAATTAGAGGCAGGTGGTTTTCATTTCCTCTGATTGAGAGCCATATTAAGGTAGGTGTTTTCACACTGTTTGTTTGTGGGTGGTTGTCTCCTGTGTCAGTGTATGTTACGCCACACGGGACTGTTTCGGTTTTGTTTGTTTGTTTGTTCGTTTTATGTAGTCAGTTTTCCTGTTCATGCGTTCTTCGTGTTTCATGTAAGTTCGTCGTCCAGGTCTGTCTACATTGTTTATTGTTTTGTAATTATTCAAGTGTTCGTCGTGTTTTCTGTTTTGTTGATTAAAAATCATGTCTTATCACAACGCTGCATTTTGGTCTAATCCTTGCTACTCCTCTTCGGATGAGGAGAAGGAGGAAGCCCGTTACAGAACCACCCACCAAACCCGGATCAAGCAGCGGGACCACGAACAGTGGTCCACGAAAAAAGGATTGCAGGATTTCTGGAGTTGGGAGGAAATCATAGAGGGAAAAGGACCCTGGGCTAAGGTGGGAGTGAATCGCCGCTTTGAGGAGGAGGAGGCAGCCACAGCCCAGGACCGCAGATATGAAGGTACGCGGCTAGCAAGGAAGCCCGAGAAGAAACCCCAAAAATGTCTTGGGGAAGGGGCTAAGAGGTAGTGGGCCAAGGGCAGGTAGGAGACCTGCGCCCACTTCTCAGGCTAACCGTGGAGAGCGGGAGTACGGGCAGACACCGTGTTACGCAGTAGAGCCCACGGTGTCTCCTGTACGTGTGCATAGCCCGGTGCGGGTTATTCCACCTCCCCTCACTGGTAGGGCTAGATTGAGCGTTGAGCCGGATGTCATGAAGCCGGCCCTACATATCTGGCCACCAGTACGCCTCCTCGGGCCGGCTTACATGGCACCAGCCTTACGCATGGTGTCCCCGGTTCGCCTACATAGCCCGGTGCGGGTTATTCCACCTCCCCGCACTGGTCGGGCGACGGGGAGTATTCAACCAGGTAAGGTTGGGCAGGCTCAATGCTCAAGGGAGCCAGTACGCCTGCACGGTCCGGTATTTCCGGCGCCACCTTCCTGCCCCAGCCTAGTACCACCAGTGCCTACACCACACACCAGGCTTCCAGAGCCCTGTTCCTCCTCCACGCACTCTCCCTATGGTGCGTGTCTCCAGCCCAGTGCCTCCAGTTCCGGCACCACGCATTAAGCCACCTGTGCGTCTCCAGAGCCCTGTACGCACTGTTCCTTCTCCCCGCACTCGCCCTGAGGTGCGTGCCCTTAGCCCGGTACCACCAGTGCCGGTGCCACGCACCAGGCCTATAGTGCGCTTCGAGAGGTCAGTGTGCCCTGTCCCTGCTCCCCGCACTAGCCTGAAGGTGCGTGTCCTTAGCCCGGTGCCTCCAGTTCCGGCACTACACACCAGGCCTACAGTGCGCCTCATCCGGTCTGAGCCATCCGTCTCCCCAGCTCCATCTGAGCCATCCGTCTCCCCAGCGCCATCTGAGCCATCCGTCTCCCTAGCGCCATCTGAGCCATCCGTCTCCCCAGCGCCATCTGAGCCATCCGTCTGCCCAGCGCCGTTAGAGCCGCCCGTCTGTCCCGAGCCGTCAGAGCCGTTAGTCAGTCAGGAGCCGCTAGAGCCATTTGTCAGTCAGGATCTGCCAGAGCCGCCAACCAGACAGGATCTGCCAGAGCCGCCAACCAGACAGGATCTGCCAGAGCCGCCAACCAGACAGGATCTGCCAGAGCCGCCAACCAGACAGGATCTGCCAGAGCCGCCAACCAGACAGGATCTGCCAGATCCGTCAGCCGGCCATGAGCAGCCAGATCCGTCAGCCGGCCATGAGCAGCCAGATCCGTCAGCCGGCCATGAGCAGCCAGATCCGTCAGCCGGCCATGAGCAGCCAGATCCGTCAGCCGGCCATGAGCAGCCAGATCCGTCAGCCAGCCATGAGCAGCAAGATCCGTCAGCCAGCCATGAGCCGTCCAGCCAGGATCCGCCAGAGCCGTCCAGCCAGGATCCGCCAGAGCCAGCCATCCAGAACTGCCCCTCAGTCCAGAGCTGTCTCTCTGTCCGGAGCTGCCCTTCAGTCCGGAGTTGCCCCTCTATCCTGAGCTACCTCTCTATCCTAACCTACCTCTCTGTCCAGAGCTACCTTATCCCGGTGCTGCCCCATATATCGACGGTACCCTTTAAATTAAGTGGGTGGAATAGGAGGGTGGTCATTCAGAGGGGAATACGGAAGCTGGGATTGACTATGGTGGGGTGGGGACGTCGCCCAGAGCCTGAGCCACCACCGTGGTCAGACGCCCACCCAGACCCTCCCCTAGACTTTTGGTGGTGCGTTCGGAGTACGCACCTTGAGGGGGGGGTTATGTCACGTTCCTGACCGGTTTTCTGTTATTTTGTATGTGTTTGACGGTCAGGGCGTGAGTTTGGGTGGGTAGTCTATGTTATGTGTTTCTATGTTGGTAATAGGGTGACCTGATATGGCTCTCAATTAGAGGCAGGTGGTTTTCATTTCCTCTGATTGAGAGCCATATTAAGGTAGGTGTTTTCACACTGTTTGTTTGTGGGTGGTTGTCTCCTGTGTCAGTGTATGTTACGCCACACGGGACTGTTTCGGTTTTGTTTGTTTGTTCGTTTTATGTAGTCAGTTTTCCTGTTCATGCGTTCTTCGTGTTTCATGTAAGATCGTCGTCCAGGTCTGTCTACTTTGTTTATTGTTTTGTAATTATTCAAGTGTTCGTGTTTTCTGTTTTGTTGATTAAAAATCATGTCTTATCACAACGCTGCATTTTGGTCTAATCCTTGCTACTCCTCTTCGGAGAAGGAGGAAGCCCATTACACACATGAAGGTACCGATAAGCAATCATTTCTGATGAAACATTGGTGGATATAATGTTTTGGAAATAAACTCTTCACTTGCTCCTTCATAAATATCAGAATACAGAACACCAATTAAACCTGTTTTTTGCGTTCTACTCATTTTGCCATCGGGCAGGGAGACATTTTTGCAGCTTTAAAGCTAATTTCCTGCAATTCTACACATTTTGCCATGCATTATGCCATGTTAATGATATGAGTGAGAGTGTCTAACAAAATCAATGGGGGCCCCCTTTTGCACCTTGTATATTCTGCTATTCTAACTCTCAACATTAAGGTGAGACCACGACTGAGTTCCCAGCGGCCGGGGGCCCTATGCGACCGCTTATGTCGCTTATTCCTGGAGCCGGCCCTACGTGTGTATGTGTGTGTGTGTGTGTGTTACAGTGAGTGGGAGAGAGTGTGTGTATTTGTGTCCTTGAAAGGATGTGTTTGTGTTGTGTGGGTGTTGTGCTCTCTAGTAGGGATTAAGTAAGCCCTCCCTTGGTCAGACCTGTCAAACAGCGAGTTAACAACAGCTGGGGGAGAGATGAATGCACAACAATAAGACACAAAGTGATGACCTAACCCATTTCAGTGAAGGACTCAAAGGACAGTGATGCACCTCTCCCACAGCGCAGCAACCCAACACACTAGTGTTAGGCTGCATCTAGTCCCCGATTTGCAATTGGCCTTCATGGGACTATGGGGATGGCTGAGGAATAAGATTTGCCTCAGGCACTGCACTCCAATGGAATCTCCCATGATTAATCCATTTCAGTTTAATTATACACAAGTATTTGATGTGATTTGATCCTGATCTCCTACGCACACTCAGCTGAGTAGTAAAAGTTAACATCACACAAATTGTTGAGTTTCCTTAATCATGTACTAATTATTGGCTCCCAATCCTTCCTGTGTTTTAGATGTGTCCGTAAATGTTACAATATCCACCTCACTCTCCCTGTCATTGCTCGGTCTTAACCTCTCAGGGAGTAGAGAGTGTGAACACCTAATTGAGTGAAGGTGTGAGTCCTTCAGCAGTGTGTCAATTAGCCTCACAGAGAGACATGGCTATAACGGAGTATGACATTAGCACATAGCAACATGACCAGTTCCAGGGACAGGGCACAAATGAGTCAAATGTCAGGGGAACCCTAGAAGGAGTCAAATCACCTGTCCCTGTTCTTTCAGACAGTGAATATTGTTTTATTGACTAAATGACTCCAAACACACTGTCTCACAGCTGAAAATGAATGTTGTCTTGCCTTAAAGGCCCAGGGCATTTCCTGTGTTTTATTTATATTTCCACACTATGTGGTTGGAATAATACTGTGAAACTGTAGGGGGTGCGTACTGGCGGCAGAGAAGTCAGGCGCAGGAGAGCAAAAACTGATTTACAACGGCGCAGTTTAATAAACAAAACCACAGTAAACAAAACACTAAATCAATGGGTAAACAAAACCTGTTACACACCAGCATAACGTGCACAAGCACTACAATAAACAATTCCGGACAAGGACATGGGGGGGAACAGAGGGTTAAATACACAACATGTAATGATGGAATTGAAACCAGGTGTGTGTGGGAAGACAAGACAAAACAAATAGAAAATGAAAGGTGGATCGGCGATGGCTAGAAGACCGGTGACGTCGACAGCCGAACACCGCCCGAACAAGGAGAGGGACCGACTTTGGCGGAAGTCATGACAGAAACTGTGAAAATGTTGATAATGTCCTTAAGTGTACGAGCTGTTTGAAAAGGCCACCTGAAATTTCAGCCTGTTTTGGCCTGCCTTGGGACATCCCTACCCTAAACCCAAAGCCTAAGCCTAAGCCTAAGCCTAACCTTAACCATAACCCTTACCTAACCATTTAAAATGTCAACTTCCACGGGGTAAGAACGTCCCAAGGATCACAGAGAGCATGGACCGTCTTATGTGTCTATTCTCACTGAAATGTCTATGAGCAAATTAGTTAGCATTTAACCCAAAACAGTCTAAGCCCTGTCTAAGCCGGGGGAGGGGGTACTACTAAGCAATTTGGAATTGTTTTAAGGTTATACCAAGGATCATTTAGCTATTTGATTTTGAATTTTAAGATCTGTTGAAGTATCTCAAAAATATATAAAAAAATGATTTGATGAACAAATATTTTGGGCCATACAGCTATTAGCCCATACAAACACATTGAAAAACAGATTCACTATGTGGAACAACCAACCGATTGTCACAATGGCGTGTATAAGTGGCAGAGGAAGTCAGGCGCAGGAGAGTCAAAATAGAGTGTAGCATGGAGTACTTTAATAAAAGTTCCAGTAATAAGCTCCATAACACTCACTAAAAAATATAATACAAAATCTGGGTATGAAGACCCATCGCACACTTATACACAAAACACACAACACTTGACAACGAACAATCTCTGACAAACACATGAAGGGAAACAGAGGGTTAAATACACAACAGGTAATGAAATGGGATTGACAACAGGTGTGTGGGAAGACAAGACAAAACCAATGGAAAATGAAAAATGGATCGATGATGACTAGAAGACCGGTGAAGTCGACCGCCGAACACCGCCCGGACAAGGAGAGGCAACGACTTCGGCAGAAGTCGTGACATTACCCCCCCCCTGACGCGCGGCTCCAGCAGCGCGTCGACACCGGCCTCGGGGACGACCCGGAGGGCGAGGTGCAGGGCGATCCGGATGGAGGCGGTGGAATTCTTTTAACATAGAAGGATCTAAAACGTCCTCCACCGGAACCCAGCATCTCTCCTCCGGCCCGTACCCCTCCCAGTCCACGAGGTACTGAAGGCCCCTCGCCCGACGTCTCGAATCCAAAATGGATCGAATAGCGTACGCCGGGGCCCCCTCGATGTCTAGAGGAGGCGGAGGAACTTCACGCACTTCAGCCTCCTGGAGCGGGCCAGCCACCACCGGCCTGAGGAGAGACACATGGAACGAGGGGTTAATACGGTAATTAATGGGCAGTTGTAATCTATAACATACCTCGTTCACTCTCCTCAGGACTTTAAACGGCCCCACAAACCGCGGACACAGCTTCCGGCAGAGCAGGCGGAGGGGCAGGTTTCGGGTCGAGAGCCAGACCCTGTCCCCTGGTACAAACACCGGGGCCTCACTGCGGCGACGGTCTGCGCCAATTTTCTGGCGCCTTATGGCACGCTGAAGGTGGACGTGGGCTGCCTCCCAAGTTTCCTCAGCGTGCCGAAACCAATTGTCCACCGCAGGAGCTTCGGTCTGACTCTGATGCCAAGGAGCCAGAACCGGCTGATACCCTAATACACATTGAAAAGGGGTAAGGTTAGTAGAGGAGTGACGTAGCGAGTTCTGGGCTATCTCTGCCCAGGGCACGAACTTCGCCCACTCCCCTGGCCGGTCCTGGCAATAGGACCGCAGAAACCTGCCCACATCCTGGTTAACTCTCTCCACCTGCCCATTACTCTCGGGGTGAAAACCTGAGGTAAGACTAACCGAGATCCCCAGACGTTCCATGAACGCCTTCCAGACCCTTGACGTGAACTGGGGACCCCGATCAGACACTATATCCTCAGGCACCCCATAATGCCGGAAAACATGTGTAAACAGAGCCTCCGCAGTTTGTAAGGCCGTAGGGAGACCGGGCAAAGGGAGAAGACGACAGGACTTAGAAAACCGATCCACAACGACCAGGATCGTGGTGTAACCCTGTGAAGGTGGAAGATCAGTCACAAAATCCACTGACAGGTGCGACCACGGCCGTTGAGGAACGGGTAAAGGTAAAAGCTTACCTCTAGGCAGGTGTCTAGGAGCCTTGCACTGGGCGCACACCGAACAGGAGGAAACATAAATCCTCACGTCCTTAGCTAAAGTGGGCCACCAGTACCTCCCATCAAGACAGCGCATCGTCCGACCTATCCCAGGATGACCAGAGGAGGGTGATGTGTGAGCCCAATAGATCAATCGGTCGCGGACAGCAGACGGAACGTACAGACGACCAGCTGGACACTCAGGAGGAGAGGGCTCTGCACGTGACGCCCGCTCAATGTCCGCGTCCAGCTCCCACACTACTGGCGCCACCAAACACGACTCTGGGAGTATGGGAGTGGGATCCATGGGTCGCTCCTCTGTGTCATACAGCCGAGACAATGCGTCTGCCTTGACGTTCTGGGAGCCTGGTCTGTAAGTAAGCGTAAACACAAAACGAGTGAAAAACATGGCCCACCTTGCCTGGCGAGGATTTAGTCTCTTCGCCTGCCGGATGTACTCCAGATTGCGGTGGTCAGTCCAGATGAGAAAAGGGTGATTAGCCCCCTCAAGCCAATGCCTCCACACCTTCAAGGCTTTTACGACAGCTAACAGCTCTCGGTCCCCCACATCATAGTTACGCTCCGCCGGGCTGAGCTTCTTCGAAAAGAAAGCACAGGGGCGAAGCTTCGGTGGCACACCCGAACGCTGAGAGAGCACTGCTCCTATCCCAGCTTCGGATGCGTCCACCTCTACTATGAATGGCAAAGAGGGATCCGGATGAGCCAACACAGGCGCCGAGGTAAACAGAGCCTTCAGTTTACCAAAAGCCCTATTCGCCTCGGCCGACCACTGCAAGCGCACCGGTCCCCCCTTTAGCAGTGAGGTAATGGGAGCTGCAACCTGACCAAAACCCCGGATAAATCTCCGGTAGTAATTGGCAAACCCTAAAAAACGCTGCACCTCCTTTACCGTGGTTGGAGTCGGCCAATTACGCACGGCTGTAATGCGGTCGCTCTCCATTTCCACTCCTGAAGTGGAAATCTGATGCCCTAGGAAGGAGATGGATTGTTGGAAGAACAAGCATTTCTCAGCCTTGACATATAAATCATGCTCCAACAGGCGACCAAGCACCCTGCGCACCAAGGACACATGCTCAGCGCGTGTAGCAGAGTATATCAAAATATCATCGATATACACCACTACACCCTGCCCGTTCAGGTCCCTGAAGATCTCATCTACAAACGATTGGAAGACTGATGGAGCATTCATCAACCCATATGGCATGACCAGGTACTCATAATGACCTGAGGTGGTGCTAAATGCCGTCTTCCACTCATCACCCCTCCTAATACGCACCAGATTGTACGCACTCCTGAGATCCAATTTTGTGAAGAAGCGGGCCCCGCGCATTGACTCCATTACTGTATTAATCAAAGGTAGCGGGTAACTATATTTTACCGTGATTTTATTAAGGTCTCGATAATCAATGCACGGGCGTAAACCGCCATCCTTCTTCTTCACAAAAAAGAAACTCGAAGAGGCGGGTGAAATGGATGGCTGAATGAACCCCTGACGCAGGGATTCAGAGATATAATTATCCATAGCCACTGTCTCCGCTTGCGACAGAGGATACACGTGACTCCTGGGATATGCAGCGTCTACCAGGAGATCTATCGCACAATCCCCCTGTCGATGGGGTGGTAATTGAGTCGCCTTCTTTTTACAGAAGGCGAGTGCCAAATCGGCATATTCTGGGGGAATGCGCACGGTGGAAACCTGGTCTGGACTTTCCACCGTAGTAGCACCAACGGAAACCCCTACACACCTACCTGAGCACTCTCGCGACCACCCCGTGAGAGCCCTCTGTGGCCAAGAAACAGTGGGGTTATGAGTAGTTAACCAGGGTAGGCCTAACACCACAGAATACGCAGGGGAATCAATAAGGAAAAGACTAATCTTCTCCTTGTGACCCTCCTGCGTTATCATAGACAAAGGTGCGGTGACCTCCCTGATAAACCCTGACCCTATTGGTCGACTATCTAAGGCATGAATAGGGAAAGGCATATCCACAGAAACAATAGGAATCCCTAAACTATAAGCTAAATTTTTATTAATGAAATTCCCAGCCGCGCCTGAATCTACTAGCGCCTTATACTGGGAATGCAGGGAAAAATCCGGAAAGGTGACAGAGACAAACATAAGTGCAGCAGAGGGCTCTGGATGAGTATGGTGCCTACTCACCTGGGGTGATGCCAGAGTGCCCTGCCTGCCTTCTCTATTCCCAGAGGAACCAACCCGGCACCGATCACCAGTGTGATCTCTGCGATCATAGATGGTGCTCGAGCGGGTACCCCCTCCAGTCTCCCTGCGCACCATCCCTCCCAATTCCATAAGTTCGGGAGAGAGAGTGCGAGAGGATGGAACAACCAGACCCCGATCTAGACGTCCCCGAGTAGCCAGCATGTTGTCCAGCCTGATGGACATATCCACCAGTTGGTCGAAGTTGAGGGTGGTGTCTCTACAGGCCAGCTCCCGACGGACGTCCTCGCGTAGACTACAACGGTAGTGGTCGATCAGGGCCCTGTCGCTCCATCCAGCGCCGGCAGCCAAAGTCCTAAACTCCAACGCGAACTCCTGAGCACTCCTCTTCCCCTGCCTCAGATGATAGAGGAGCTCACCTGCTGCTCTGCCTTCGGATGGGTGGTCGAATACCTTCCGGAAATGGCAGATGAGCTCCTCAAAATGGTCCAACGCCTTATCCTCTCCACACACAGCGTTGGCCCACTCCAGGGCTTTCCCGGTAAGGCAGGAGATGAGGGCGAAGCTTTTCTCACGGTCTGTTGGTACTGGAGAGACCGTGGCCAGATACAAGTTCAGTTTTAGGAGAAAACCCTGGCAGCTGGTAGTATCTCCATTGTATCCCGTGGGTAGGGACAACTGGATCCTGTTCTGTTCCGGCGGGGAAAAAACGTTCGAAGGAATTCCAGGGGGTGGTGGAGGTACTGGACACGCTCCCTGTCTCTCCCAGCGGTCCATACTCTGGACAATGCGATCCATGACAGCGCACAGACTGTCAATCTCCGCCGCGTGTTCCAGGACGCGTTCCTCAACCTCCATTAGTGAAGTGCCTCCTCCTGCTGACTTCATTTTTAAGGTCAGAGATTCTGTCACAATGGCGTGTATAAGTGGCAGAGGAAGTCAGGCGCAGGAGAGTCAAAATAGAGTGTAGCATGGAGTACTTTAATAAAAGTTCCAGTAATAAGCTCCATAACACTCACTAAAAAATATAATACAAAATCTGGGTATGAAGACCCATCGCACACTTATACACAAAACACACAACACTTGACAACGAACAATCTCTGACAAACACATGAAGGGAAACAGAGGGTTAAATACACAACAGGTAATGAAATGGGATTGACAACAGGTGTGTGGGAAGACAAGACAAAACCAATGGAAAATGAAAAATGGATCGATGATGACTAGAAGACCGGTGAAGTCGACCGCCGAACACCGCCCGGACAAGGAGAGGCAACGACTTCGGCAGAAGTCGTGACACCGATAGTCCCCCAAAATAATCTATAGGAAGTTTGTTCTGAAGTGTCTGTCCTATATCTGAGAGACATAAGAAAGATCAGAAAACATTTGTTATTTTTTTTATATATATATTTTTTACATGTATTTAATCACTCATTTTTGGTACTGGAGACTCATATCTCCCTCACTAGCTTTAAGCACCAGCTGTCAGAGCAGCTCACAGATCACTGCACCTGTACATAGCCCATCTGTAAATAGCCCATCCAACTACCTCCTCCCCATACTGTATTTATTTGTTTATCTTGCTCCTTTGCACCCCAGTATCTTTACTTGCACATTCATCTTCTGCACATCTACCATTCCAGTGTTTAATTGCTATATTGTAATTACTTCGCTACCATGGCCTATTTATTGCCTTACCTCCCTTATCCTACCTCATTTGCACATGCTGTATATAGACTTTTTCTACTGTATTATTGACTGTATGTTTGTTTATTCCATGTGTAACTCTGTGTTGTTGTATGTGTCGAACTGCTTTGCTTTATCTTGACCAGGTCGCAGTTGCAAATGAGAACTTCTTCTCAACTAGCCTACCTGGTTAAATAAAGGTGAAATAAAATAAAATAAATAAAAAACTAAACAATCTCCTGGTGAGGGCTGGGACTAAAAACAAGCAAAAGATAACTAATGTAAAATGTGTCCGATAAAATGTATATGTAAGTATTGTTGTCCATTGTTCACTCCAATTAGGGGAGGTGTGGTAGGGTTACAGAAAATAATAAAAAAGGAAAATATATTTAAAAAAATATTTATATTTAAAATTATATATATATTTACAGAAAAGATATATGTGGGACTGGAAATGATGGAGACAATTACATTGATAGAAGCGACAATCTATCTGCAAAATTAAAGCTGATCTGTGAGGCATGTGTGCGTCCTAGAGCAAAATAACTGACATGTAAGTGTTCATGAGTGTCTCACCTTTCCACAGAGGGGTCATATTAGTGGGTAGCCCAAACTGTTCGGGCGCTACTGACAGGACTTGACAGATTGGCTGTACCGACTACAGACAAGTCCCAAGACACTTGTGGGGAGTCTCATCTTTCCATAGAGGGGTCCTAACTGTTCAGACGCTACAGACGATTTCTTGTGATAAGAACGATTTTCGGGAAGTCTCATGGTCTGACAAACACCAGTCTAGCTCTGTCACCTTTTATCTCAGATGCGGAAGTGCGACATCGGAGGATGCGGTGGATTGAGACAGATATCACTAGTTTAAACAGACAGATTATTATGGTGATTTTTGTATTATGCTAATTAGATTTCCGCAGGGGCGGTGACATAAACTCTAGTTTTTTAAAATGTTTGTCTAGTCAGCTATTTAAACTTCCATTGGTCACATAACCACCTTTGTTGCAAAGTCTCCATGACAATATATTTTATGTACAACATTAACTAGGGGTGAGTCAGGCCAGACAGGGAAGAGCCAAGTCTAGATTTTATGATCCAGTTGATTGACGGTCATAAAACTTCCTTCCAGGAATTTGACACTGTGATGCTGTCATCATGAGTCTGTTAAACTGTATATAGATTGACTAGGTTTGTTATCATTGCCCAATCAATGACAGAACACTTCTCTCTTCAACAAGGGTCATATTCTCAGTTTATGCTAGGCTGGAACCTACGCATCTGTTGATGACTAAATGGTTTATTGTCTTACATCCAACGGTATAAAAGGGTTTAAAATGTAAAATGAAAACAAAACTGGAATAAGGAAGTAAAGGATATGGTGCCATCTTGTGGTGTAAAATGGTGGTAGACAAACCTATTCTGTTTAGAATCAGATAATGGACATGTTAAGAGGTTTAAGAGCTCTTGGCACAAGTCCTAAACAAGCACTAGTGTTTGCTTGAGCTCTGGCAAGATTTTTCATCTATCTCATCAAAGCCTAATTTATTTCATATGAGGGACATAGCAGTCTAATGAACTATGTGACTGAAATGTTACTGACTCAAGAATATGACAGTCCCCATGCTCCATGTCCCAGGACACTACATACACTACATGATCAAAAGCATGTGGACACCTGCTCGTCTAACATCTCATTCCAAAATCATGGGCAAAAATATGGAGATGGTCCCCCCTTTTGCTGCTATAACAGCCTACACTCTTCTGGGAAGGCTTTCCACTAGATGTTGGAACATTGTGTTCTTGACTCCACGTTTGTTTATCCCATGTGTAACTCTGTGTTGTTGTTTTTGTCGCACTGCTTTGCTTTATCTTGGCCAGGTCGTAGTTGTAAATGAGAACTTGTTCTCAACTGTCCTACCTGGTTAAATAAAGGTGAAATATATAATTATTTTTTAAATTGCTACGGGGACTTGCTTCCATTCAGCCACAAGAGCATTAGTGAGGTCGGGCACTGATGTTGGGCAATTAGGCCAGTCAACGTTCCAATTGATCCCAAAGGTGTTCGATGGGGTTGAGGTCAGGGCTCTGTGTAGGGCAGTCAAGTTCTTCCACACCGATTTCGACAAACCATTTCTGTATGGAACTTGCTTTGTGCACAGGGGCATTGTCATGCTGAAACTGGAAAGGGCCTTCCCCAAACTGTTGCCACCAAGTTGGAAGCACAGAATCATCTAGAATATCATTGTATGACATAGCGTTAAGATTTCCCTTATCTGGAACTAAGGAGCCCGAACCATGAAAAACAGCCCCAGACCATTATTCCTCCTCCACCAAACTTTACAGTTGGCACTACGCATTCGGGCAGGTAGAGTTCACCTGGCATCCTCCAAACCCAGATTCATCTGTCTTACTGCCAGATGTTGAAGCGCGATTCATTACTCCAAAGAACGCTTTTCCACTGCTTCATAGTCCAGTGTCGGTGAGCTTTACACCACTCCAGTCGACGCTTGGCATTGCTCATGTTGATCTTAGGCTTGTGTGTGTGCGGCTGCTCGGCCATGGAAACCAATTTCATGAAGCTCCCGACAAACAGTTCTTGTGCTAACATTGCTTCAAGAGGCAGATTGGAACTCAATAGTGAGTGACGCAACTGAGGACAGGCGATTTTTACGCGCTGTGCGCTTCAGCACTCCCGTTCTGTGAGCCTGTGTGGCCTAACACTTCAGGGCTGAGCCGTTGTTGCTCCTAGACGTTTCCACTTAACAGTAACAGCACTTACAGTTGACCGGGGGAGCTCTAGCAGGACAGAAATTTGACAAACTGACCTGTTGGAAAGGTGGCATCCTATGACGGTGCCACGTTGAAATTCACTAAGCTCTTCAGTAAGGCCATTCTACTGCCAATGTTTGTCTATGGAGATTGCATGGCGGTGTGCTCGATTTTATACACCTGTCAGCAACGGGTGCGGCTGAAATAGCCGAATCTACAAATTTGAAGGGGTCTCCACATAAATGTATATTTATAGTGTAAGAAGAGACAATAGGCAGTACATAGTGTGAATCATTGACTAACCTATTAGAGACTACGTCATCCACACATGACAACAGAAAAACTGCGCTTTAAATGAATTTAGATTACACAGATTATATAAAAAATGGACCATGCTATTTTGCTCTGAGGAGGATGAGGTAGTCAACACCAGTACAAAACATGTAGCCTATAGACACAAACATACGTCACAGTTTATAATGATTGCTTTTGGCAGGAAATACAATTACCTCTAAATGCTCAAGGGAATGGAAAAAGGGTTTGTAAAATTGATGAGCATTTGATGTGTCATTCTCAAGGATAATGTGTTGCTATTTTACCTGGATAGAATACGACATAATATAAAATTAGGTTTATTTTTGACACCTGCTACACTGGGGATCAACTGAACACTGCTGCCATAGCAACAACACCATGAGCACTCTAAACCCCCTGACTGCAGCTGTGTGTATGTGTGTGTGTGCCTGCGTGAGTGTGAGAGAGAAGAACTCATTAAACAATCATCCCACTCAGCCCCTCAGTGGGATAGATGGTTGTTGTGGATGTTTTGCTGCAGCATTTTCTTTCATAACCTCAGTGAAACACAGGCAGGAGGACTGGGAGGCTGTGTTCTTTAATGATACCCTGACTGCCACGTGCTGTGCTGCACGTGGTGGAGGTGAGGAGACCGTGCTGCAGGTGGGAGAGAATCTGACAGGTGATCATAGAGAGAGAACAGGGACATGCGGGGCCGGTTGCCTCGTCCAGCTGGGACTGCATGTGGTGAAACGGACTGGGGAAATGGACAACCTTAAAAGAACATTGTATGTATTCACTCCCTCAATTGAGTGAATTACAGATTTTTTATTTTTTATTCTGCCCAAAACAAATATGGGTTGTTGTTGAATTGCGTAGGCATTTGCATCTCTCTCTTTTGCAACCCTGAAAAACATTTTAAAATGTAAAATAGTTATACATCATACATGTTTTTGTTAATATTGAACTGTTGATGATAAAACATAATGCAAGTCCTTTATCGTGCAAAACTTGGTGTTTGTGCATTGTTTAAAGTTCTGAAGGTAAGCAAATTGGCTTGTTCCCGTAGATATCTATTATCTTGAATGCTACAATGTAAACAAAAATATTTAATATATTGTAGATCAATAAAAACAAAGAAGGCTATTGAACTACTTTTTTCTTTGTACAAATATATGTGTCTCTAAGTGTTATGTCATTGGTGTTAATGAGTAAATGTCTTGTAACGGGTTAATGACCTTAGATTTTGTCACGTTCCTGACCGGTTTTCTGTTATTTTGTATGTGTTTGACGGTCAGGACGTGAGTTTGGGTGGGTAGTCTATGTTATGTGTTTCTATGTTTGTATAAGGGTGACCTGATATGGCTCTCAATTAGAGGCAGGTGGTTTTCATTTCCTCTGATTGAGAGTCATATTAAGGTAGGTGTTTTCACACTGTTTGTTTGTGGGTGGTTGTCTCCTGTGTCAGTGTTTGTCGCGCCACACGGGACTGTCTCGGTTTATGTAGTCTGTTCCTGTTCGTGAGTTCTTCGTGTATTTATGTAAGTTCCATGTCCAGGTCTGTCTACTCCGTTTTGTTATTTTGTTTATTATTCAAGTGTATTTCGTTTCGTGTTTTTTCGTCTTGTTCAATAAAATCATGTCATTTCACAACGCTGCGTTTTGGTCGAATCCCTGCTCCTCCTCTTCGGATGAAGGAAAGCCGTTACAGATTTGAGCATCTGATTTGAGCATCTGTGGCCTCCATTCAAGAAAATTAAATTCTAAATGACCTATGATTTCATCATTGGTGTTACACCGATTACTGGTGGCCCAATGTTATCATAATTGTAAAAAAAAAATGCTTAAAATTAAGATGCCATATTAGTTGACTTAGTATGGGAAGATGTACCCAAATACATTTAAATATATATACAGTACCAGTCAAAAGTTTGGACACCTACTCATTCAAGGGATTTTTTTTATTTAGACTATTTTCTACATTGTAGAATAATAGTGAAGACATCAACTATGAATTAACACATATGGAATCACGTAGTTAGCAAAAAGTGTTAAACAAATCAAAATATATTTTAGATTTTAGATTATTCAAGGTGGCCACCCTTCGCCTTGATGACAGCTCTGCACAATCTTGGCATTCTCTCAACCAGCTTCATCTGGAATGCTTTTCCAACAGTCTTGAAGGAGTTCCCACATATGCTGAGCACTTGTTGGCTGCTTTTCCTTCACTTTGCGGTCCAACTCATCCCAAACCATTTTAATTGTGATTGTGGAGGTCAGGTAATCTGATGCAGCACTCCATCACTCTCCTTCTTGGTCAAACAGCCCTTACACAATGTGGAGCTGTGTTGGGTCATTGTCCTGTTGAAAAACAAATGATAGTCCCACTAAGCGGAAACCAGATGGGATGGCAAATCGCTGCAGAATGCTGTGGTAGTCATGTTAGTTAAGTGTGCCTTGAATTCTAAATAAATCACAGACAGTGTCACCAGCAAAGCACCTCCACACCATCACACCTCCTACTCCATGCTTCACGGTGGGAACCACACATGCGGAGATCATCCGTTCACCTACTCTGCGTCTCACAAAGACACGGCGGTTGGAAGCAAAAATCCCCTGAACAGTTGATGTTGAGATGTGTCTGTTACTTGAACTCTGTGAAGCATTTATTTGGGCTGCAATCTGAGGTGCAGTTAACTCTAATGAACTTATCCTCTGCAGCAGAGGTAACTCTGGGTCTTCCTTTCCTGTGGCGGTCCTCATGAGAGCCAGTTTCATCATAGCGCTTGACGAAACTTTCAAAGTTCTTAACATTTTACGGATTGACTGACCTTCATGTCTTAAAGTAATAATGGACTGTCGTTTCTCTTTGCTTATTTGAGCAGTTCTTGCCATAATATGGACTTGGTCTTTTACCAAATAGGGCTATCTTCTGTATACCACGCCTACCTTGTCACAACACAACTGATTGGCTCAAATGCATTAAGAAGGAAAGAAATTCCACAAATTAACTTTGAACAAGGCACACCTATTAATTGAAATGCATTCCAGTTGACTTCCTCGTGAAGCTGGTTGAGAGAATGCCAAGAGTGTGCAAAGCTGTCATCAAGGCAAAGGGAGGCTACTTTGAAGAATCTCAAATATAAAATATATTTTGATTTGTTTAACACTTTTTGGTTACAGCATGATTCCATATGTGTTATCGTAGAAAATATTAAAAATAAAGAAAATCCTTGAATGAATAGGTTTTTCCAAACTTTTGGCTGGTACTGTATATATTTTTTTATTAAATGAATTTCCCCCAAATTGCCATGCCCAAATGCCACCGCAATCCAAAGAAAAACCATTCATATTAGTAGTGACAAGCAATAAAAATAATAAAAGGAGATGGAAGAAATTCTGTTTAAAATAAAATATATAAATGTCATATGTAGTGTCAATTCAATTACGTTGCAGTCAATGACAATCAAAACAATAACTATGCCAATGGCATTCCACAAATCCAAATAAATCTTACAATGAAATAGGCATAGCCTTGATTAGAGGGGATTACATGGGGCCAGCCCAATGCACTGGTGGCTAAGCCTTCACTTCCTGAGTGAGTGAGTGAGTGAGAGAGAGAGAGAGAGAGTGAAAGAGAGAGAGAGATTGTATTCTGGAAGTACTGTATCTACCTGTGAGGGTATCTAACTGGGCTGGTGGTAGAATGTTTTTTATGTAAAATCTGTCATTTTATTTGACAATGGGAAAAATAGCTAATGGGCAAATACTGGAGTACAGGTTTAATTGAACTAAGCCATTAGAGGAAGTATAGCTTTCTTCAGCCTCAAGTCTCTGTCAGCCTAGTTACCAGACCTGACCGTCACATGTAGCCACTGAAGGCATATCCCAACCCTGGCTAATCACCTCATCAAGTGGTCACATCACGTGTAGCCACTGAAGGCATATCCCAACCCTGTTTAATCACCTCATCAAGTGTTCACATCACGTGTAGCCACTGAAGGCATATCCCAACCCTGGCTAATCACCTCATCAAGTGTTCACATCACGTGTAGCCACTGAAGGCATATCCCAACCCTGTTTAATCACCTCATCAAGTGTTCACATCACGTGTAGCCACTGAAGGCATATCCCAACCCTGTTTAATCACCTCATCAAGTGATCACATCACGTGTAGCCACTGAAGGCATATCCCAACCCTGGCTAATCACCTCATCAAGTGTTCACATCACGTGTAGCCACTGAAGGCATATCCCAACCCTGGCTAATCACCTCATCAAGTGGTCACGGCTGGCAATTTGAGGCTAAAGAAGTGCAAAACCAACATGACTGTTGTTCTCCCATAGCCCTGTTTGCCTCTTATTAAGCTCAACAACAAGCCCCTAGTTATAAACATGATATCTTCAGGGGAGGTGGTGATAGCATCTCTCACGGAACTAAACAACTGAGAGATTGTCTGGGAACAGCTTTATCAAAAACCATGCGGATGAGGCCTCAACCCTTTACTTTCAGATTTGCCCTGTTCTTTCTTTGTTTCGGACTATTACCAAAACCATTGATGTATGATAAAGTTGCCTATAACACAGACTATAGTATAGCAGTCTTGTTAGTGGACACGGACTGTCCACTATCTGAAGCTCTTTTCCAGCACACCTTGATCACACCATTACTTTTTAAATCTGACCGTGAGACTTCTCAATTTCAGGGCAATGGCAGCATACTAAAACCAAACACAGGGAAGCCATTATACTCAAACTTCTTTTGTGAATTTATTTTGTCCATTTGCAGGCTTGTTTAACATACATGGTCTGTCTGCGTACCTTTTAATTATATGTTAATGTTTCCGTTTTTAACATTGTGTCAGTATAAAGTGTCGATAGAAAGGGGGCTTTTTATTTACTTTTACCCCTCAGAACTACAGCTGTGGATCTCTGCTGATCTAGAATCATTTTTGCCTTTTTCAATCATAGTGAGTAAGATTATGTGGACAGATCCTGGATCAGCACTCCTACTCTGATGCGTTGTGGATACGGGCCTATTGCTAATGATATTACATGTTAAATGTATTTTACTGGTATTTCAAGATGGGCAATATAAACCAGTGACATGTCACTCCCTTAGGTTTCTACATCTATAAATATGTATTCTGAAGGATGTGTTTTCTTATTGTCATGAAATATAATTTGGAAGTTTGATGTACATTGGGGAGAACAAGTATTTGATACACTGCCGATTTTGCAGGTTTTCCTACTTACAAAGCATGTAGAGGTCTGTAATTTTTTATTATAGGTACACTTCAACTGTGAGAGACGGAATCTAAAACAAAAATCCAGAAAATCACATTGTATGATTTTTAAGTAATTAATTAGCATTTTATGGCATGACATAAGTATTTGATACATCAGAAAAGCAGAACTTAATATTTGGTACAGAAACCTTTGTTTGCAATTACAGAGATCATACGTTTCCTGTAGTTCTTGACCAGGTTTGCACACACTGCAGCAGGGATTTTGGCCCACTCCTCCATACAGACCTTCTCCAGATCCTTCAGGTTTCGGGGCTGTCGCTGGGCAATACGGACTTTCAGCTCCCTCCAAAGATTTTCTATTGGGTTCAGGTCTGGAGACTGGCTAGGCCACTCCAGGACCTTGAGATGCTTCTTACGGAGCCACTCCTTAGTTGCCCTGGCTGTGTGTTTCGGGTCGTTGTCATGCTGGAAGACCCAGCCATGACCCATCTTCAATGCTCTTACTGAGGGAAGGAGGTTGTTGGCCAAGATCTCGCGATACATGGCCCCATCCATCCTACCCTCAATACGGTGCAGTCATCCTGTCCCCTTTGCAGAAAAGCATCCCCAAAGAATGATGTTTCCACCTCCATGCTTCACGGCTGGGATGGTGTTCTTGGGGTTGTACTCATCCTTCTTCTTCCTCCAAACACAGCGAGTGGAGTTTAGACCAAAACACTATATTTTTGTCTCATCAGACCACATGACCTTCTCCCATTCCTCCTCTGGATCATCCAGATGGTCATTGGCAAACTTCAGACGGGCCTGGACATGCACTGGCTTAAGCAGGGGGACCTTGCGTGCGCTGCAGGATTTTAATCCATGACGGCGTAGTGTGTTACTAATGGTTTTCTTTGAGACTGTGGTCCCAGCTCTCTTCAGGTCATTGACCAGGTCCTGCCGTGTAGTTCTGGGCTGATCCCTCACCTTCCTCATGATCATTGATGCCCCACGAGGTGAGATCTTGCATGGAGCCCCAGACCGAGGGTGATTGACCGTCATCTTCAACTTCTTCCATTTTCTAATAATTGCACCAACAGGTGTTGCCTTCTCACCAAGCTGCTTGCCTATTGTCCTGTAGACCATCCCAGCCTTGTGCAGGTCTACAATTTTATCCCTGATGTCCTTACACAGCTCTCTGGTCTTGGCCATTGTGGAGAGGTTGGAGTCTGTTTGATTGAGTTTGTGGACAGGTGTAACGGCTTTCTTCTGTGGACGAAGGAGAGGACCAAAGCGCAGCGTGGTTAGTGTTCATCATGTTTAATAAAGACAATAAACGTGAACACTACAAAATACAAAACAACAAATGTGAAAATCCGAAATAGTTCTGTCTGGTGCAGACACACGAAGACAGAAGACAACCACCCACAAAACCCAACACAAAACAGGCTACCTAAATGTGGTTCCCAATCAGAGACAATAACTAACACCTGCCTCTGATTGAGAACCATATCAGGCCAAACATAGAAACGGGAAAACTAGACACACAACATAGAATGCCCACTCAGCTCACGTCCTGACCAACACTAAAACAAAGAAAACACAAAAGAACTATGGTCAGAACGTGACAACAGGTGTCTTTTATACAGGTAACGAGTTCAAACAGGTGCAGTTAATACAGGTAATGAGTGGAGAACAGGAGGGCTTCTTAAAGAAAAACTAACAGGTCTGTGAGAGCCGGAATTCTTACTGGTTGGTAGGTGATCAAATACTTATGTCATGCAATAAAATGCAAATGAATTACTTAAAAATCATACAATGGGATTTTCTGGATTTTTTTTTTAGATTCCGTCTCTCACAGTTGAAGTGTACCTATGATAAAAATTACAGACCTCTACATGCTTTGTAAGTAGGAAAACCTGCAAAATCGGCAGTGTATCAAATACTTGTTCTCCCCACTGTAAGTGTTTGTAGTAAATTCAAATGGTAAAAAGATTGTGATTAGTTTGACTTATGACTTAAGACATAAGACAATTGCCAGCAGCATACCACCCTTGCCCTGTGTAGGGTGCAGTCTTTCGGATGGGATGTTAAATGGTTGTGCTAACACTCTGGGCATTAAAAATGGCACTTATCTTAATAGTAGGGGGGTTAACCCTGGTGTCCTGCTTAAATTCCATCAAGGCCACCTAATCATCCCCCTCATTTCTAATTGGCATATCACTCCTCACCTGATGGGTGATGAGCGTTGTGTCACAAAAATGGTTGCCATGCATCACCCAGGTTGGTGGTGCACATTGGAGGTGGGTGAGGTGATTTCCCTCGTACTATGTAAAGTGCTTTGAGTACCTCAGTTGGTAGAAAAGCGTTATATAAATCTAATATATACAGTATAATACATCATCCACACAACATAGGTGATGAACCTTGCATAAAGTGTTAGGGAAAGGCAAATTAGTTAGTATTGTATTATCACTGTTTTACCCAAACAGGTATGCCAAGCGAACAACTTTCCTGTCTGATGCTCCAGATTGTTTTTTAATTCTAGGTAAGTGGCACCTGGGACTTTTCCCAAATATCTTTTTTCTTTTTTCTTTATACTTAAAAAAAAGGGCTACAAAGGGTTTTTCCGGCTGTTCCCATAGGAGAATACTTTTTGGTTCCAGGTATAATTTCTTTGGGTTCATCTACCTGGAACCATAAAGGGTTTGTTCAAATGGCTATCTTATTGGGACAAATATAACCCTTTAATAACCGAATAACCCTTTTAGGTTCTAGATAGCACCTTTTTCCCCCTAAGAGTGTAGGCATTAACATCCTACGTTATCCTGATAATGTCAAAAACCTGTTCTGTGTTTGTGGTCTCCAAATACCAGTAAATTATATGGTCAATAACCCCAACTGTATTACTGGCTCAAATCTGCCACTTTGCTCAAACAAGTTCAGCACCTCTTGGAATTATTTTATGCCAACTATTATGAAATCTAACTCTTATGTCAGCATCTTATAACATTACTACAGTAGTCATGGTGACTCATGAGATACTGTGTAAATACTCATTACTTAACTGTGATGAAATGCATATAATAGTGAGTTTCTTCCTTAGGGGAAACCTATGGACTACTCTTCTTAACAAGAATCTCAGGTTGGCCCTGGATTATTGTGCTACGGGGATTACATGGTTCTTGTAGTGGAGGTTTGGGCTTTCCTTCACCTCTCTGACTTCTGCATGCATACTGACCAGGAGACCCTACGGGCCTGTTCTGCTTTTGCCTTTGTCTGAGTTTCTGTGCCCTGTTATAAAACTGTTATACATTGTTATACAGTACATAACATGAAAATAACCCTAAGTATTTCATCAGATGTGAGCAATAGACCTCATGAACAGGGAACACTGTGTTCCTTCCTATGACAGATGGATTGTGTCATAGACTAGACAGGTCATACAAAATGAGAGAAGTAATGAGTTTACCCTGAGGAGTGCAACATCTGTGTCATATAACCTTAAAACAAAACATGTTTTCTTAAAGATAAAGGATTTATCTTTCCTGTGATTGTTAATGTCCGAATTTCTATTTTCTTTGTTAAGTTTAGACCATCCCCTCATTAAGATTGGTAGAGCAGCAGCATCATAAGTGTGTGAAATGTTGGGAGATGTGAGTCATCATAAAAGCTGAGGTCATCCTTATGCAACTTTGAAATTACATAAACATTGTTACCTGGTTTAGAGTTGGAGAGAGGAAGAGATAGTTAGGGAGAGTCATCCACAGCAATTACACATTGACTCTGAGATATGATGATTTGTGTTCTTATTTGTAGCTACTTAGCCTGCTACCTGAGGTGGACATATTCTTGTCATCATATTTATCATATTGAATAATGGCTAAAGTTTCTGTTTTGACAATGGCTAAATGTTCTGACATCCACCAGTAATTCTGCCCACATTTTCAAAGGATAGGATTGCACTCAGGACGATAGACATTGAATTTTTTTTAAATACAAATCCATATGCTAAGAGTATAAGAATGACAAAGCTTTTTTGAACCACAACAAAATAGATTTGTGCAAAATAGATGCACAAATTATTCAACAGATTGTTTATAGTATACAAATAGCCTGCTGCCTAAATTACATTTGAGAGGTACTGTATATCATTGTGGACATCGTTTTCTTTATCTAAAGCAATAACCTTTTGCTGTTTTCTGTGTCTTTTAAATCACAATATGTTTTGGCAGTGTTCTCAAACAAATGTAAGGGTAATTCTAGCGCTGCTTCTTATATAAAGGATTACATAAAACAATGCACCCCCCCCCCTCCCACCCCCCCGTGATATAACCAGTGCAATTCTAATGAAGATGAAACAAATAGGTCTAGGTAGTCTATTACCATACCTGGATAGTGTCGCTAGTCAGATATATTTCTCTAAAACATAGTGTAACGATGATAAATGTCAGGTTGTTACATGAACTGAGTGCCCGGCGATCAACACTGACGTTAAGTGGTTATGCAATGTTGATATGTTATACAAGTGAGCCATTTAATGGACCAATAATGTTTCACAGTTACCGTCACGTGCTTCCCTGCGCTTTGTTCGGCGAATCATCATAGCTGAATTTGAAGTCGCTAACTGAACAACAGTATGGAGTACGGCGAGGACCAGATACTTTCATTTTAATTGAATTTTGGCATGAATTGTTATAACCGAACAAGAAAAGTTTGAATGTCAAGACCTGGGCAGAGAAACTAACTAAGCTTTCCAGCTACAGTGAGCGCGAGAGGTTAGCCAGCTAGGGAAATTCATTGGGTTGTTTCAGGTCTTACATAAAAACAGGTAACGTGAAATTGCACTCGGAACTTTGCTCTACAGAACGTTACTCCCAGGAAACCGTCCTTTTGCCTTCTAATGACTTTTAAAGTCTGCCAACCTCCGATGAAGGATTTGAGTTGCCAACAATGTTTAGCTGACTAGAAGTACATACCTGGCGTTACTTGCTGTTATTTGGGGAGGCGTAACGCCGTTGTCAGCCAAACAAGAGGATTGACTCGACTTCTACTTCCTCAGTTCGTGAATTACTGTACTAGTTTATTCAGCAAAGCTGGGTAGGTAAATCGGCATTACAGTGCCGTAACAGAGTCCGAATATATCGCTTTTGAAAAACGGGATGTCTACATACAAACTAATTTGACATTTTAGCAAATGCTTGGTGCGTAATATATTCGGCTGTCGTGGAATGAGGCCTAACCAGCTCTTCTATTGGAAAACGACACTAATCGTTCAATATGGCACATGCAACGTTATAGTCTGAAATATTTGGGAAGTCTACATACAAACTATTTTGAAATTTTAGGAGTCACCAGTTTGGTGCGTATTCTATTCGGCTATCGCGGAACGAGGCCTAACCAGCTCTTCTCTTGGAAAACGACAGGAGTCTTTCACGATGGCACATGTAACCTTATAACGTTAGTCTGAAGACGTTTTGTGAGAAGGAGTGTTTTTGAACACAGTTTGCTATGTGTAATATTCCAAGATGAACATGGAGAACGTAATCCAATCTCACCAGTCGGCGCAGTTTGTCCACCCGGTATACAACCCTGGAGCAGCGGGTATATGCCCTGAAATGCTCGAGGTGGCAGAGGAAGCAAACCGGGCAGGTGACTACGACCTTGCTGCAGAGATCTATAGTTCTCAGCTGGCGGACCTCCAGCATCCAGACCGGGGCCTCTGTTTGCGCAAAGCTGAGGCTTTGGCCCAGACCGGGCGGATAGCAGAGGCGCTTGACTCGTACTGCACCGCGGCCAACATTGGCGAACTTCGGCCAGGCGAATTGCAGCTTCTGGTTGAAAACATAGCACGGACTCTTCGCGAGAAGGAGCTGACGTTAAACATTAATTCGAAGGCAACGAGTTGTCATAATAGTGGGAATGGAAACAATGGGGTTGAGGCCGATGGGACGTTTGAGGAAGAACCCTTGGACTTGTTTTCATGTCGCCTTTGTAGGTGTTTACTGTCAGAACCAACCACCTTGGAGTGCGGCCATACGTTTTGCAAACATTGTTTAGAAGAAGAAACTGTCAAAGACTGCATACAATGCAAACATAAACTGAACAAAAGAGACGGACAGATCCTGTCCATTGGGTTTAGAGTAAACGTCATTCTCAGTAGTTTGTTGGATAAATGTTTCGACTCTGAAAGTAAAGCCAGGAGACATTGGATAGAAGGTGAGGTCTCACGAAAGAAGCACGATTACACTGATGCCCTGGACAAATACAACAAAGCCGTAGAACTGGGTAAGATAATGTAACATTTACAATAAGTTTGAATAAGCAATTGTCGAATTCATATGTTTTAGAACAGATTGTGTATTTTATGTTTCCCTTTTACCTATTTAAAACCAAATATATGGGAGTCTAGATGACCTACTTATCACTACTCCGCATTGTGACTTGCCTAGTTAAATAAAGGTTACATTGTGTCACCGATAGTGGGTGACACTGTACCCATTTCAGTTCTCGAAGAAATCCTTTCATAAACCCAGTAGCCCCACCCCCCCTTTATTACCAAACCCAAATTTCTTTCCTGAGTCACATACCCCATGGATTTATTTAATAATGTTCACATAATGGTTATGCTGTTAAATTAAAATTGTCTGGACTACATGTTGTCTTTTTCTCACTGGCTATGTAGAATAAGTAGGCCTTTTATTGGGACAAATTACATTATTGGATGTAAGCATGTTGGCATTTGTCACGAATCTTGACCTGGAGGCAGCTCTGCAGAGTGGTCAGGTCACTAGCTAGCATGTTGCACCTTTAAAGCAAAAAAGAAAATAGTTGTTTTCTAGATTTCTATGATATAGCTAATTTTGACTTAGCAGCTGGCCCATCTAGTGAAAATTGCTCTGCCTCCAGAGCAAGATTCATGACAATCAATGTCAACCTGCCTTAGGCAACATGGTCTCTGGAGCAGAGGCCATGGCAGCCTAAATAAGTGGCACATCCTTTACATCTACATAGGTTATCTTTAAAATCAGCATTGCGGTGATTCTCAGTTTCAACCATGGCAGTAGAAAATTTTGTTTGAAAAACATTATGCATCTGCAACAATTAACTAATTTTGAAGACTAAGATGCCTAGTTTGACACAGTGTCTTATTTTAAATTACATTTGACATTTTTGCCTGAATTTTGTAAATTTTCACCCAAAATTCTTATTACAGAAATGCCTCTGAATTAAATTCTCTGGTTATTTTACACAATTTTACTTTACAAAAAAACAAATTTATTTGCATAAAACACAAAGTTGCTGCAGTTTCTTCCGTAACACTGATATGATTTATACTAGTTGAGGCTTACATGAAACTATAATATTTATTATCTAAAAACATGGGACATGCTTCTCATTACGTAACACTTAAAAAAAAAAGTTGCTGTAAAAACTCCAATCATTTTTTAAAACAGTTTTATTCACCCATGATGCATAATCTATTCTGAACAAAAATATAATTACAACATGTAAAGTGTTAGGCCCATGTTTCATGAGCTGAAATTAAATCCATCCACCTGACAGGTGTGACATATCAAGAAGCTGATTAAACAGCATGGTCATTACACAGGTGCACCTTGTGCTGGGGACAATTTTCTGATTCACGCCCCTACATTTTTTAAAGGTATCTGTGACCAACAGATTAATATTTCTATTCCCAGTCATGTGAAATCCATAGATTTAGGGCCTAATGAATTTATTTCAATTGATAGATTTCCTTACACTGTATGAACTGTAACTCAGTAAAATCTTAGAAATTGTTGTATGTTGCATTTTATATTTTTGTTCAGTGTTATTTTTGGTGATAGGTTGAAACACATGAAACACTCATGGACATTTTAGCTAGCATGCTGATGAAATTATTGAATAACATGTATGTGTAAATTTATTTTGCAAGTCTCACGCAGGCAGTGTGATCAGCATGTTACATGCTGACTAGACCCGGCACGAGCATGTTGATTTTGTCCATCCACACTAGGAGCAAAACTCTGAACCAACTATATGAAGTTGGGGACAGGTCGAAAAACATGAAACATTTAGCTAGCTAGCTTGCTGTTGGTAGCTAATTTGTCTTGGGATATAAACATTGGGTTGTTATTTTACCTGAAATGCACAAGGTCCTTTTTTCTGGATATTTTGTAGAATTTTCACCCATTTTGTGTCACACAAAATTGTGTGTTTTCTACTCCCAACAATTAATCCTCAGATAAAAGGGGAAACCTAATTAGTTTCTAGTAATCTCTCATCCTTCAGTCTTATTATTCTGTGGACTTTATATGGTGGTTGGAAACCAAATTTGACTGGAATGTTTACCTCAGTTCATCTTTCAATCACCCACGTGGGTATATGCTCCAAAAAAACAATAAGGAGATGGGAGAGGTTGGACTTTTAGGGCATCATGCGTCAAATGGAACCACATTCTATTTTAGCGCCTGGCTACGCATACGCTCGCTAGCAGTTTGGATGAAATGATTGAATAACATGTATGTGTACATTTATTTTGCAACACGGGCAGTGTGGTCAGCATGTACGCTAGCCTGGCAGACACGCGACCCACGTGTCTACACAGCCAGCTGCGAGGACGTAGAGCGGCTGGTGTTAGCAAGACTACAGTTACTCTCCATTACCACCCTTTTTACACCAGGCCAAAGAAAGTTATTTGGTTACCAGGTGATCCAGCATATGATTTCTAAGATGATAAAATGCTGCTACAGAAAGAGACCTGTTTTTTAAACATTCATTTAGTTTTGCATTTATTTCTGATTTTAAATGTAACCGTATTTCAAACCATGTACAAGTCCATTATTATATTGGCGTTTGGTAACTGTAGCATATTATTTGCTCCAAACACAATAAAAATGCAATGTGGTACGTTATGGCATCTCTTATTTCATTCCATCGGTGAGATTGTGTTGCATAGGGAGTTGTGTGTGCAAACAATTCCGTAATGGATTCTTGCCTGGGCTTTGTTTGCTCTTGTGATGGCGCTTGTTGGCCTCTTCCTAAGTTTTTGGCATTCATCCATCATGCTGTATTACATACCTGTGTTTCAAATGGTGGAATAAGTTGCATGTATTTCCTCGAGTGGCATCACCTGCAATATGGTCATTATTTAACCCAGTAATAACAAGTCCTCTTTTGCAACCCCTGATGAAAGTTAGACTCTTATGAAAGCTGTACCATGACAATTAATGCATTACCCTTATCTCTCTAAAAGACACTACTTTTTAAATTAAAGGGTTGTCCACTACTGCTATTGAAATATTCCTAAGTTATGTTAAGGTATTATTCATTTAGGTTTTCAAATTCACTCCCCTTTTGTATGAAAAACAGTATAAACCACAGACAGGCCCCAGTTAGTTTTATTTTCTCCAACATGCTCCACGTGTTTCTCATTTTAGGCAAGCTGCAGGCATGCAGGTCACTCCTAAAGTCTACTTGTTAGATTTTACTGCATGGTCGGAACCATAAGCTAACCATGTGTATGTGACCAATAAAATTTGATTTGATTTAAAGTTAAAACACCAGGTCAGCCCTGAACAGTTCACTCCATATAGATAGCCAGGAGTTGTTTTCCCCAACCTTGTGACCTGAGATTTACCAGGATAAACTTGGGCCCGTAATTAGCCTAACTCCCTAGAAAAAACTCCTGTGTTGACCCTTACTACAGAGAGAGCATTGAGGCATAGTCAGGAAGGAGAGCGAGCCAGGCTGAGGCCCTTTGGTGCTTCAGTAGAGGCCGGCCCAACAGCATAGCACAGAAGCTCTGACTGACCCCATTCCTTTTGCTTTAATGTCAGCTACTGACCTGCTTATTTAAGTCAGGAGAAGGGGGGGTGACACAGACTGCTTTTACCCACAGAGGCGTCATATCCACTGAGCCAAAGATTCATAAACTTTTACATGTTAAAATACCGCCTTTTTTATCCCCAATTTCGTGATATCCAATTACAATCTTGTCTCATCGCTGAAACTCCCCAACGAGCTTGGGAGAGGCTACGGTCGAGTCATGCGTCCTCCAAAACATGACCCACCAAACCGCGCTTCTTAACACCCGCCTGCTTAACACGGAAGCCAGCCGCACCAATGTATCGGAGGAAACACCGTTCAACTGACGACTGAAGTCAGCCTGTAGGCGCCCGGCCCACCACAAGGAGTTGCTAGAGCGCGATGGGTCAAGAACATCCCAGCCGGCCAAACCCTCCCCTAACCCGGATGACGCTGGGCCAATTGTGCGCCGCCCTATGGGACTCCCGGTCACGGCTGGTTGTGACACAGCCTGGGATCAAACCCGGGTGTGTAGTGACTCCTAGACCGCCGCGCTACTCGGGAGGCCTCAACTTTTTACATTTAAGTAATTTACCAGACATTCTTATCCAGAGCGACTTATAATAGTGAGTGCAAACGCCATGCTCTACCAACTGAGCCACACAGGACAGAATCATTCATCAGAATGTTGACCCTCTCGTCTCTCCCCTTCTCACTAGCCAGAAGGTTGTTGCATGTCATTGTAGACCTATTCCTGGCACAGACTGCATGGTCGACTATGGTGCAGTATTTTGATTCAAGGGAAATGCTCCGGATTGGTCCAGTGTTCCCTACTCATACTGTGTGGGGTGAATAACATCCAACGTCGCATTACATTTCTGCAGAAAAGACACATGAAATAAGTTGACATATTGTTGCATAGTAACTGATACTGTTCTTTGTGGTCTTGTATACACTGACAACATTGTACCTGTGTGGAAAGGTGTAAATGACATTTTGTCATTCTTCCTGTGTTCTCTCTGTTCTACAGCGCCATCTATAGGTAGGCTACTGGGACAGCGTGCTGAGCTGCACATGGACAGTAGGAACTACAGCCAGGCCATCCAGGACGCAGAGAGCTTGTGCAGACTCAAACCTCTCTGTCCAAAGGTGAGAGAAATTGATATGTAACGCAATCTACCTAACCCAGCAGAGTATAGACCTAGACCACCAGATGGTCTCTGTATATCTGGGCCTTGGATTAACCTGTCTCTAGTCGTGTCATGAACTACCCATCACATCTCCACAGCCACAGTCTAACCCAGTCAGCATCCAATACACTATACGTGCTCAGGACTGTAAGTCTGTGAGTTTCGATGCTACAAGCTTGTGTATGTTATAATGCAAATGACAGCAGCTGATAGACATGCAAAATAGATCATATAGACTTGAAAACCAGGCACTAGTGTCAATAGGGAAGAGCTTATGTTGACTAGGTTGAAGAGCCCCTGGAAATCTAACCCAGGGGTTATGACAAGAATTACCTTCTATTCCCATGTTTCCCCTGTTTTTAAATGGTTCTCTCTTAGGTCGTTTAGGCCGCTCACTGTAACAATATTTAGATGATAGATTATCAGTGTTTTGAAAATACTTTAGAGGTTTAGTTGAAATGCCATCAGAGTATTTCCTACTCACTTTGGTGTTTCCCTACTCAAAACACCCTCTCATCTGTGTTTTTCCCCAGGCCCACTACATCAAGGCCTCAGCCCTGAGTAAAGCCAACTACAATGATGAGGCCTTAAAGGAGTACTTCATGTGTGTAGCACTCAAGCCTGATTGGGTGAGAGTGAAGCTGGAAGCTCAGAAGGTAATACACAAGTTAAAAAAAACTTTTGTCCATCTACTTCAATTACAGACTTAACCACAAACGTAATGCCCCTTAATGTCACATCACAATTATATAAAAATGCAGTATTACTATGTACGATATGACAGTGTAAATCTGTCTCCATGCTTACCAGACCGGATTAGTTTGGTTTTAAATCCTGCTCTGCTCCACACTAGTTGATGACGCAATGCCCCCATTCCAGCTTTCTTAGCTGGGGAGCTATTCCAGGCCTATCCCCTGCTGTCACTGTGGCCTGTTTTAGTAGCTCCACTGCTGTTACATATTCACTGCAGCATGTACTGTCCGGTGGTGTAAAGTAAAAATACTACTTAAGTTGGTTTTTGTGGTATCTGTACTTCCTAATTTATATATATTTTTTACTTTTACTTTTCATTTTCCCTAAAACCCAAAAGTACATTTTGAATGCGTAGCAGGACAGGAAAATGGTCCAATTCACACACTTATTAATATCCCCTACTGTCTGTAATATGGCGGACTCACTAAACACACATGCTTCGTTTGTATATTATGTTTTACTTTGATACTTAAGTATATTTAAAACTAAATACTTTTAGACTTTTACTCAAGTAGTATTTTACTGGGTGACTTTCACTTTTACTTGAGTCATTTTCTATTAAGGTATCTTTACTTTGACTCAAGTATGACAATTGGGTACTTTTTCCACCACTAGTACTGTCACTATGACAAGGCAGTCTGTCCAGTTTGAGCCATTGTCCTGTATTTCCACCATATTCCCTTTTAAACTCTGGGTACTAGTTATAAGCTACTTATGAATGCTATGACATTGTATGAGCGTGTTGACTGACAGTGTGTGTTTCTGTAGCTGCTTAGTGAGCTGTTCTCGTCAGCGTTTGAAAAAGACGGTCAGCCCACTCCCCTACATCCCCTACAGGGTGGTCCCTCCACTCGCCGCCTTAAGCCCCCCGCCCTGCTCAGCTCTCTACACCCCCTCACCACCCGACAGAGGCCTGGCTGCTCCTCTCAGGTCGGCACACACACACACACACACACTTACCTCCCCACACACCTACTTCTCCTAGTAACTCCAGTCTTCTCCTCTCCAGGACCCAGCATTCAGTGCGAGTTCTCCTTGCGAGGGTCCCTCCTACTCCTCCAAACACCCCCTGTCCCCCAGCAGTGAAGCTGAGAAGCCTCTGCTAGAAGACGCCAAGAGCCTGGCCAGTGTCCTGGCTGCCCTGCCTGCCCCCCCAGGAGGCCTCAAGAGGAGACATAGTGGGGACAGCCCAGCCTTCAACGCCCCCTCCAAACTGCCCAGACCAGATCAAGCCTATTCCTCCTCTCACCCTCCTGCTGCTTCCCCCGGGAGGAGGACAGTGACTGCAGACCTGCTCGACAGTAGAGATATGGAGTGCTCCCTCTGTATGAGGTAAGAGGACCACCAACCAACCACCACACAATTATGCATTTACGATTAGCCACTCAGTGTTTGATTTTCAGTCAATACTGACAATTACTTCAACTGATAAAGCCTATGTTATTGTGTTTCCTTCAGGCTGTTCTATGAGCCCGTCACCACCCCCTGTGGACACACCTTCTGCCTCAAGTGTCTGGAGCGCTGTCTGGACCACAACCCCAATTGCCCTCTCTGCAAAGAGAACCTCTCAGAGGTAAACACACACACACAGGAAGTAGCTGTACTCTGTATGTGGATAGATGGCTTAAGGCAGACCTGGTGATTATGAAAAATGATGGCTTAGGGCTGTCTGTAATACAATATAATCTCTGTTCTGTGTTTGTTGAGTGTCTGAGGTATGGTTTAGCGTGACCAAAACAAAGTTAGCACAAAGCTTCCTCCGACACAGGGAGTGAAGTAGGATATTGGGACAATATATAATTAAAGGATAATTCACCAAAGACATGGATGATCCAGTAGAATGTGAATGTAACGTCCTATTCCTTTGTGTTCTGTATAATACCAGTATCTGGCCACTAGAGGGTACAACAAGACCCTGCTGATGGAGGAGGTGCTGCAGCGTTACCTTGGAGACGAGCTGGAGGAGAGGAAGAAGATCCACGAGGAGGAGATGAAGGAACTGTCGAAGTGAGTCTCTCGCACTCACAAACGCATTAGCACACAAACACAAATATAATCACTTTACATAGCCATTGATTTTATGGTAAATTAATCACGTAGTAGCATCGTCAGTGAGTTAACTGCACTTCAACAGCCCTGCCTTTTCAGCTAATTGCTGACCAATCTTGTATCCCTCCTTACACCCTAGCTTGAACCAGGAAGTGCCAATCTTTGTGTGCACCATGGCCTTCCCCACCATCCCCTGTCCATTGCACGTCTTCGAACCATGCTACCGCCTCATGATCCGCCGCTCCATGGAGACCGGAACCAAACGGTTTGGCATGTGCATCGCTGACGAGTTGAAGGGTTTCGCTGACTATGGCTGCATGCTGGAGGTCCGGGATGTTAAGTTCTTCCCCGATGGGAGGTCCGTGGTCGACACCATTGGAGTGTCCCGCTTCAAAGTGCTGAGCCACGGTCAGAGAGACGGATACAACACGGCCAAGATCGACTACCTGGAGGATAAGAAGGTGTGTGTGTTGGTGTGTACTGGCTAATGCTGTGTGTGAGGATGGTTTTGCATGCATGTGGATACAAAGAGTGCATTAGAGGTATTTGGATAGATCTAGATAGATATTCATATCCTCACTTTTGTACGTTTTGTGTATGTGTTTGATATGTGTATGATTGGAGTGTGTATGTGATCCTCAGTCTTCCATCCCAACCGTGTGTGTTCCATTGTGTGTGTACTTTGTGTGCTAACTGTATTATATATTTTGTGGTCAGGTGGAGGGCCAGGAACTAGCAGAGCTGCAGAAGCTTTATGTCTCTGTGTACGACCAGGCCAGTGGCTGGTTCACCTCCCTCAAAGATAACATGAAGAGCCAGATAATCAGCCACTTTGGACACTTGCCCTGGAAGGACCCTGACCCACAGGTACGACACTAACCTAACCATTTCACACACACACACACACACGTCTCTCCTGGTGAGAATCACACTTGTATGTCATATAGGGATTGAATGGGCTGCATTTATCCCTCCCTCCAGAGTAATCCCAGTGGTCCAGCGTGGGCTTGGTGGCTGTTGGCTGTTCTGCCTCTGGATAACCGTGCCCAGCTCACCATCCTGGCAATGCCGTCCCTCAAGGACCGCCTCATTGCCATCCGCAGGGTCCTTATCTTCGTCACGCGCAAGAGACCCCGATGACCGCTCAGCCGCCTCCATAACCGCTAGGACCATGCA
This sequence comes from Salvelinus fontinalis, assembly GCF_029448725.1. NCBI lineage: Eukaryota > Metazoa > Chordata > Actinopteri > Salmoniformes > Salmonidae > Salvelinus > Salvelinus fontinalis. The sequence goes on along the minus strand of NC_074687.1, from coordinate 15,634,040 downwards.
TGGTCATTCACTTGTTCATTAAACCCACTCATCAGACTTGATATGAGGGCGATGCCTTTGACTCCCTTAGACATTAGGTTTGACTGAATTATGTCACGCTATCTCTCAGCTTCCTCTGTCCCCTCTCTTAGGGAGGGAATAAGATGTCAAGATAATAGAACTGGTGACTGTCATGATGCACCAGAACTAAGCTGACCACATAACTGTGTCGAGTCCATGATGGTGTGACTTATACAATTTTCTTAATATTGTACATTTAGTATAAAAACAAATATTTAAAAAAGACCTGACACGTACCAAAAGATAATTTGTTTGACTGAAAAATAATACAAATCGGTATTGTATTGGGTTGTCTTTAGTTTGGATGTTGTTATGTTTCTGTTCAATCCCTGCTGACTATGGTGAGAGACACATGTAAGACCAAGAGAGATAGAAACCACCGAATGGAGTAGAAGGTCTACATATGAGAATGTGCTCCTGTTTAAATGGCTTTTCTGCACTCATTTCTACATGACTAGGGATATAGATGCAAAACCTGAAGCTCTGCGTCTAGCCCAGGCATGTGCCTCAATAGAGTGGTGAAGTAGTAGTGCATCTGAAAGAAATGCAAGCGTCCTGAAATTGGTATGTATGTAGATGGAAGAGATTTGGGGTTAAACTCAGTTATTGGTAGACATAATCTAAATGTAACTTTTTTTTATTTTATTTATTTTTTACTTTCAGTAAAATTAAGACATTAAAACAATTTCCCTACTGTAACTTGACATTGTTTATGAACATGTAATCAAACTATGATAATCTGAATGATAGTCCAAAACAACAATGGTAATGTATGTACTGTAAGTGTCTCTGGGAAGGAAATGGGGTTAAACTATTCTGTTTCATGTCTTGTTTCTCTTCTGCTATGTATATTATGTGTGGTCAATGTGAATTGGATGATTTAACTGTGTGATTATCAATGTTAAATCTGAGGCCTTTACAATGTCTTATTTAAGTGTAATTATTTAGTTGTTTCTCCTGATCTGTATGACACGTGTAGCGCCTCTTTTGGCTGGTGTTATGACTTGTTTATTTCTGAAAGGAGATATAGCAATTTTTTTCTGGATCAAGAGATGCCTGAGATGTATTTGGTTTCTGATTGTTTTCCTTGAAGTGTTCAGAAAGAAAGATTTAGCTATCGTCATTTCATTGCAATGTGACATTACATGACCAAAAGTATGTGGGCACCTTGTTGAACATCTCATTCCAAAATCATCGGCATTAATATGGAGTTGGTCCCCCCCCTTGCTGCTATAATAGCTTCCACTCTTCTGGGAAGTCTTTCGCAGCAATGTTCCATCATTTAGTGGGTGACTTGCCTCCGTTCAGCCACGAGCCTTAGTGAGGTCGGCACTAATGTTGAGCGATCAGGCCTATTTCGCAGTCAGCGTTCCAATTAATCCCAAAGGCGTTAGAGGGGGTTGCGGTCAGGGCTTTGTGCAGGCCAGTCAAGTTCTTCCACACCGATCTTGACAAACCATTTCTGTATGGACCTCGCTTTGTGCACAGGGGTATTGTCATGCTGAAACAGGAAAGAGCTTTCCCCAAACTGTTTTCGCAAAGTTGGAAGCACAGAATGCCATTGTATCCTGTAGAGATTTCCCTTTACTGAAACCAAGGGGCTTAGCTCGAACCATGAAAAATGGCCCCAGACCATTATTCCTCCTCCACCAAAATGTATAGTTGGCACTATGCATTCGGGTAGGTAGCGTTTTCCTGGCATCCGCCAAACCCAGATTCATCCGTTGGACTATCAGATAGTGAGCATGATTCATCACTCCAGAGAGTGCGTTTCCACTGCTCCAGAGTCCGATGACGGCGAGCTTTAGACCACTCCAGCCGATGCTTGGCGTTGCGCATGATGATCTTAGGCTTTTGTGCAGCTGCTCGGCCATGGAACCCCATTTCATGAAGTTCGTTGAGAGCAGTTCTTATGCCGATGTTGCTTCTAGAGGCTGTTTGGAACTTGGTAGTGAGTGTTGAAACCGAGGACAGACAATTTTTACTCACTACGCGTTTCAGCTCCGATGTTCCGTTCTTTGAGCTTGTGTGGCCTACCAATTTGCGGCTGAGCCGTTGATGCTCCTACACGTTTCCACTTCACAATAACCGCACTTACAGTTGTTGACCAGGGCTGAAACTTTATCAATTGACCTGTTGGTGTCTTATGACGGTGGCACGTTGAAAGTCACTGAGCTCTTCAGTAGGGCCTTTCTACTGCTATGTTTGTCTATGGAGATTGCATGGTTGTGTGCTCGTTTTAAAAATTTTATACACTTGTCAGCAAACGGTGTGGCTAAAGTAGCCGAATACACTAATTTGAAGGGGTGTCCACATACTTTTGTGTGTATATATAGTGTCTCTGAAGAGGAAGCTGAACCAACTAAGCCACAATACAAAACGTATTAAGAGCATGTTTTGAGGAGACCGAGAACATTACATGCAAATGACTAATCGAGGAAGATAAATCTCTGGAAGTATTTATTAAATTTTTTGTAGAATACCCTAAAACGTGTCTACTGCGAGCCGTTTTGAGTCATTTTCTTAGTGTTGTCTCTACTTTCAACCTGGTAAGTATGGGATAGATTAAATAGGAAATGTTCTGGGACTATTGTTCTTTTGACATCTGCAGCTCCATTTGGCTTGTTTTACTTAAATGTCTTGTTTTATAACCTGTTTACTTGCTGTTGTCTGTTTTATCCTGGAAGGTTTTATTGAATGTTACTTTCTGGCCTTGATGTGGACGCTCTGCTTACGTAACTTCACAGGGACTGTTTCACTTCAGGCAGTGTCTGTTTGGGCTGATTTATAAACCAGCCATAACAGACTCGGTCTCAATCAGTCTATACAAATCTCAGCCCTTGGTTAGAAAAATACACAACTATAGATTGACTCCCAATTATGCTTGCCCAATGATGTATTAGGGTCAGGAGTTTTTGCTCTTCAGGAATAACTCCAGACCCAAACTGAAGGGCAGTCTAACACTGGCCTGGAGTGAGGCCTGCTCAGATTAAAGGGCCACCACCTACTTGGCTATGTTAGTTTTCTAACACAAAGGAAGAGGATCATTTATTTTCCAAGACATTAAGATTTAGTTTGGGTCACCCTTCTGTTTTTGGGTATGGCTTATATGAGCAGCTCAGGGGGAATGACAGAATTTCAAAGTTTTTCATTTTTCTCCTGGGCTCTGTCATTGGAGGTGATTTTTATATAGACTCCACAGTGTGGCTGTTGCTGGGCAAGGTGAAGTTGCGATCATAGTTATGGTGGCAGTGGAGAGTTACAGTAGATGAGTCACTGTGTGGATTTTTGGGGTGCTGAGTTGACAGACATACAGACAGAAACAGCTCAGGTTCTCCCTTTGTAACAACAGGCCGACAGATAGACCAGACCACACCCCAATCTGACTTTGACGGTCACCTAGATGCTCAGCACAAATGTCAATATCAGGCCTTGGTTCATAAGGTGAACATGTTGATTCAGAACAGTAATCTGTTGCCCAATAGATTTGAGTAATTTGAAGTATGTGTGTATTGTGCAGTGTGTTTACATCAATCAGCTTGAGAAAGTGTATAGCTTACAGTCTATGTATGTTTATATATGGTTTAAGGTATATCTAAACGCATCTATACATGAGACAGAAGCACTAGGGTTGAGGGGTCTCTGTAAAATATTTGTGTGATATTTTTGTTGTGGTAGGAGACTTGTGTAAGTCATCATCCAACTGTCATCTCAGGCTGATCCTGCTGCAGCCCTTTCCTGTTTCCGTCAGGCTGATCCTGCTGCAGCCCTTTCCTGTTTCCCTCAGGCTGTTTCCCAAAATAACATGACCAACACACCCTCAAACACGAAGGTGCGTACTCACTCACTCAGTGCTGCCTGACAGTACAGAAGCCTGCAACCGTAACCTCTGATCACTTTATCTTGGCATGATGCTTGAACCAACAGATCCCATGAGATATTATGTTTGATGGCATCTCATTTGATTTTGATTATATTTTTGTAATGAACCTATGTGTGCGTGCGTGAAATTGGAGGTGCGTGAAATTGGCTGAGGGTTTTGAGTTACACACGCACCTGTTTGCTGTACAGGTCCAGAACCAACAATGCCTGTTTTCCCCTGCCTGCTGCCCAATTATGCAAACAGTTCCTCTTTTCTGCTTTTCTCTGTGGCTGGAGGAGGAAGAAGTAGATGAGCACGGTGTGACTAATCTACTGTAACTCTCCACTGCCACCATGTGGTCAAACATTACTGTGGGCCTCCACAGCTATGAGCGTCACTTCACGCGTGTGAGCAAGGTGTGACTGTTATCAAACACCACAGATTGTGAAGGTAGTTAACTGTAAGGCTGTAAAAATGGGAAGAATTTAATCGCTCTGAGTGTTCGTTCATTTGCGCTCCCAAGTCGGTGCCTCCCGCCTCTTCAATGTGTCTGCTCGTTTTCCATTCTTGCTTCCAAGTAGGTGCTCACACACACACTGCCAGGCATCCCCCCCCCCCCAGGTTAATTTATGTTGCTTGGCACTGGTCTGACTTGATCGACGGCTTCAGTTGGGTCACAGTGTGTGTGTATGGAAGGAGGGGGCTCACTGTTGCTGGGACAGACCACACACACAGTTGAATCTCTTCTGTTTACCCAACCATCTACAGTATCTTTTCTGATGGAAGGGCAGATCTGTTGCGATAGACAATGTTCAATTATTATGTCTGGATGCTTAGATATTGAACTTTACTGTACTTTTATAGACTGTAATTATTGATGAGACATTATGGGAATCTTTTGGATCTGCTTGCATGAGAGAAACATAAGAACTGTTTTATTCCCATTTTGCCAATTTAGATTTTATGAGGGAATACAATTTGGAAAGTGACATCATTGTAATGTATAGGGTATTGACATTGAAAGTACATGATACACAGTGTACAAAACATTAAGGACAACATCCTATTATTGAGTTGCACCTCCCCCCTTTTGCCCTCAGAACAGCCTCAATTCGTCAGGGCATGGACTCTATGAGGTGTCGAAAGAGTTTCACAGTGATGCTGGCCCATGTTGACTCCAATGCTTTCCACAGTTGTCAAGTTGCTTGGAAGTCCTTTGGTCCACCATCCATTCTTGATACACACCAGAAACTGTTGAGTGTGAAAAACCCAGCAGCGTTGCAGTTTTTGACACAAACCGGTGTGCCTGGCACTATCTACCATACCCTGTTCAAAGGCACATCTTTTGTCTTGCCCATTCACCCTCTGAATGGCACATACACAATCCATGTCTCAATTGTCTCAAGGCTTAAACATCTTCATTTAACTTGTATCCTGCCCTTCATCTACACTGAAGTAGATTTAACAAGTGACATCATTAAGGGGTCATAGCTTTCACCTGGTCAGGCTGTCATGGAAAGAGCAGGTGTTCTTAATGTTTTGTACACTCAGTGTATATGAGATAGAATAACAATAGACTGCAGTATGAGTGATGTCGCAGTGCAAACACAGAATGAAATGCTCTTATGTTGCAATGACAACCCTTTTGACTGAGATGATCAAATCATAAAAGCCATGTGATGCCAGAGAAATAGAATTCAACCATGTATTACATCACCTACCTGCCTCCAGCCCACACACTCAGGAATCCCACTATTACAACCCCACAGAAGTGAACCAGTCATGTGGCATGTAACATACATAATTCAATACATTTTCCCACAGTCCAGGGCCTTAGCAGCCTGGTCAAACAATACCCAGCATGTCCTATTTCTGGCAGCTAGATGAACTGTGATGTCGCCACATTGTATAGGCAGCTGTGGCCATGAGAACTAGGGGGCCACTTTTAACGATGGCTGCAAGATAAACACGGTTACAGCCTTTAGTACTGTAATGTTGATGGGACAGTTAGACTAACCTAGTTCATCATCGAAGACTACTGTTATATAACTTTATGAATTTTGGGCCTGTCTTAGTTGAGTCACGGGGTACATGTAGGGAACTGATCTGTGTAAAGAGCACCAGGATTTGGGACACAGGGACTGCCTGCACACTGACAATTCAGCCATTCCGGATGACATGAGAGGAGCTTGCAAAAATTCTGCTGATATCTGTTGTGGTGGAAACAATGGGACATGATGCAGGAAAGGGGACAGAACCCAAGAAAAATACCAGGGTTGACATCAGTGGTGAAATATTTATCACTGCTTCCATTTCACATGCTCTAATTAACTCATCTGACAGAGCTGGCGGTTGGTGACATTCCCAATGTTACTGTGTACCCTACAACACAGGCCTCTGAGAAAGATGGAGGGTGTTCTTGTAGGTTGATGTTGGTTTTGAGAGGATGTATTGATTCAGGATGATTCAGCCGTTTAGCTCATTTACCATTGTAAATATTGTCTGCACTAAGGCGACAAGACTTCCTTTTCTGAATGACAGACTGTTTGTGTAATGGACACGATGGGAGACAGAGAGTTGGTTTCAAGCGCAGGGCGCAGCAGGAGTTTATTTGTAAAGGACCACAGGAGGAGGCAGTTAGCTGGGTCCAGGGGCATGCAGAAGGTCATACACAGGGGGTCCAAAAAGGCAACAGGACAGGCAAGGAAAAGGCTAGTAACGTCATCCGGGAGATCAGGCAATTGGTTGATAACAGGAAATCTGATAGGCTAAAGTACAGGCAGGGAATAGCAAAAGGCGTAGTTAGTGAGGCAGGCAAAAACTATCATACACAGGATTAAATTACAGGAAAAACAGCGCTCCGTCACAAAACAAACAACACCTCACAATAACGGGGTGCAAAGAACTGAACAAAATAGTGCGTGTGTAACAGTATAAATTTAAACCGTCCCCTCGCCCCGACACGGGCGCGAACCAGGGACCCTCTGCACACATCAACACCCACGAAGCGTCGTTACCCATCGCTCCACAAAAGCCGCGGCAACATTACTTATAGGTTTCAGAGCAAGTGACGTAACTGATTGAAAAGCTAGTAGCGCGTACCCGCTAACTAGCTAGACATTTCACATCCGTTACACGTGATAATGACATACAGGTGTGTGACCAGGTGATCAAAATTCAGGTGATTGGAATCTGGGCTGGGGATCTATGTGTTTGAGAGTGAGTATAACTTTAGTACGTCCCCTCACCGAACCAGGGACCCTCTGCACTCATCAACAACGGTCGCCGACGAAGCATCGTTACCCATCGCTCCACAAAGGATACGGCTCTTGCAGAGCAAGGGACAACATTACTTCTATGTTTCAGAGCAAGTGACGTAACTGATTGAAACGCTAGTAGCGCGTACCCGCTAACTAGCTAGCCATTTCACATCCGTTACACGTGATAATGACATACAGGTGTGTGAACAGGTGATCAAAATTCAGGTGATTGGAATCTGGAGAGTGGGCTGGGGATCTATGTGTTTGAGAGTGAGTTGGAAGCAGACGTTACAGTTTGTCGTTCTTTTTGATTGATATCAAATCAAATTGTGTTGGTCACATACACATATTTAGCAGATGTTATTGTGGGTGTAGCAAAATGCCCATGTTCCTAGCTCCAAAAGTGCAGTACTATCTAACAGTACACACAAATCTAAAAGTAAAAGAAGGGAATTAAGAAATATATAAGTATTAGGATGAGCAATGTCAGAGTGGCATTGACCAGAATCCAGTATATACATATGAAATGAGAAAAAACAGTATGTAAACATTATTAAAGTGACTAGTGATTTAATATCTATGTACATAGTGCAGCAGCCTCTAAGGTGCAGGGTTGAGTAACCGGGTGGTAGCCGGCTAGTGATGGCTATTTAACAGTCTGATGGCATTGACATAGAAGCTGTTTTTCAGTCTCTCGGTCCCAGCTTTGATGCACCTGTACTGACCTCGCCTTCTGGATGATAGTGGGGTGAACAGGCCGTGGCTCGGGTGGTTGATGTCCTTGATTATGTTTTTGGCCTTCCTGTGACATCGGGTGCTGTAGGTGTCCTGGAGGGCAGGCAGTGTGCCCCCGGTGATGCGTTGGGCAGACCGCACCACCCTCTGGAGAGCCCTGTGGTTGCCATCCTAGGCGGTGATACAGCCCGGCAGGATGCTCTCAATTGTGCATCTGTAAAAGTTTGTGAGGGTCTTAGGGGCCAAGCCAAATTTCTTCAGCCTACTGAGGTTAAAGAGGCGCTGTTGCGCTGCCTTCACCACACTGTCTGTGTGGGTGGACCGTTTCAGATTGTCAAATCAAATTTTATTTGTCACATGCGCTGAATACAACAGGTGTAGACCTTACAGTGAAATGCTTAATTACAAGGCCTTAACCAATGATGCAGTTTTAAGAAAATACCCCAAAAATGTAAAGTTAAAAAAAGTAAGAGATAAATAAGAAAAACAAATAATTAAAGAGCAGCAGTAAATAACAATAGCGGGGGTACCGGTGCAGAGCCAATGTGTAAATGTGCGGGGGCACTGGTGTTGAGGTATTTGTGATAATTATGTACATGCAGGTAGGGTTGTTAAAGAGTCTTTGACGGCAGGTAGGGCTGGCTGGAGTCTTAGACGATTTTTAGGGCCTTCCTCTGACACCGCCTGGTATAGAGGTCCTGGATGGCAAGAAGCTTGGCCCCGGTGATGTACTGGGCCATACGCACTACCCTCTGTAGTGCCTTGCGGTCGGAGGCTGAGCAGTTTCCATACCAGGCAGTGATGCAACCAGTCAGGATGCTCTCTGGTGCAGCTGTAAAATCTTTTGAGGATCTAAGGACCCATGACAAATCTTTTCAGTCTCATGAGGGGGAATAGGTTTTGTCGTGCCCTCTTCACAACTGTCTTGGTGTGCTTAGACCATGTTACTTTGTTGTTGATGTGGACGCCAAGGAACTTGAAGCTCTCAACCTGCTCCACTACAGCCCCGTCGATGAGAATGGGGGCGTGTGATGTGTACACTGAGTACACCGAGGAACTTGAAGCTCTTCACCTTCTCCACTGCGGTCCTGTCGATGTGGATCTAGGGTGTCAGGTAGGGTGGAGGTGAAATGATCCTTAACTAGCCTCTCAAAGCACTTCATGATGACAGAAGTGAGTGCTACAGGGCAATAGTCATTTAATTAAGTTACCTTTGCTTTCTTGGGTACAGGAACAATGGTGGACATCTTGAAGCAATAAGATAAGAGTTAACTGATAAGAGAAAACTGGCTGAAAGCCTAATCTAACAGACAGAAGAGAGAGAGAGCACATAAATATATTGTGAGTTACACCTTACCGTAATATAATAAACGGTTTATTGATACATTGTAAACAAAATATACTGAACAAAAATATAAACGCATTGGTCCCATGTTTCATGAGCTGAAATTCAACTCTTAATGATCGGCTATGAAAAGCCAACTGAAAATTATTCATGATTATTATTTGACCATGCTTGTCACTTATGAACATTTTTGAACATCTTGGCAAAGTTCTGTTATAATCTCCACCCGGCACAGCCAGAAGAGGACTGGCCACCCCTCATAGCCTGGTTCCTCTCTAGGTTTCTTCCTAGGTTTTGGCCTTTCTAGGGAGTTTTTCCTAGCCACCGTGCTTCTACACCTGCATTACTAGCTGTTTGGGGTTTAGGCTGGGTTTCTGTACAGCACTTTGAGATATTAGCTGATGTACGAAGGGCTATATAAAATAAACTTGATTGATTGATTGAATTAAAGATCCCATACACACACAAAGCTTGTTTCACTCAGAGTTTGTGCACAAATTAATTTACATCCCTGTTAGTGAGTATTTCACCTTTGCCAAAATAATCCATCCACCTGACAGGTGTGGAATATCAAGAAGCTGATTAAACAGCATGATCATTACGCAGGTGCACCTTGTGCTGGGGACAATAAAAGGCCACTCTAAAATGTGCAGTTTTGTCACACAACACAAGGCCACAGATTGACAATTGGCATGCTGACTGCAGGAATGTCCACCAGAGCTATTGCCAGATAATTTAATGTTCATTTCTCTACCATAAGCCACCTCCATCATAGTTTTAGAGAATTTAGCATTACGTCCAAACGGCCTCACAACCGCAGACCATGTGTATGGCGCTGTGTGGGCGAGCGGTTTGCTAATGTAAACATTGTGAACAGAGTGCCCCATGTGGTGGTGGGGTTATGGTATGGGCAGGCATAAGCTACGGACAACGAACACAATTGCATTTTATCAATGGCAATTTGAATGCACAAAGATACCGTGACGAGATCCTGAGGCCCATTGTTGTGTCATTCATCAGCCGCCATCACCTCATGTTTCAGCATGATAATGCACGGCCCCATGTCGCAAGGATCTGTACACAATGTAAGCTGAAAATGTCCCAGTTCTTCCATGGCCTGCATACTCACCAGACATGTCACCCATTGAGCATGTATGGGATGCTCTGGATCGACCTGTCCAGTTCCCGCCAATATACAGCAACTTCACAAAGCCACATGAAGAGGAGTGAGACAACATTCCACAGGCCACAATCAACAGCCTGATCAACTCTATGCAAAGGAGATGTGTCATACTCATGAGGCAAATGATAGTCTCACCAGATACTGACTGGTTTTCTGATCCATGTCCCTACCTTTTTTAAGGTATCTGTGACCACCAAATGCATATCTGTATTCCCAGTCATGTGAAATCTTTAGATTAAGGACTAATTTATTTATTTCAATTGACTGATTTCCTTATATGAACTTTAACTTGGTAAAATCTTTGAAGTTGTTGCATGTTGTGTATATAATTATTGTTCATACCTAGTTTAGACGTAATTTAGGTTGGCTATATGCATGGATGGCAGGTAGCCTAGCAGTTAAGTGTGTTTGGCCAGTAACCGAAAAAGGTAGCTGGTTTGAATCCCCAAGCCGACTAGGTGAACAATCTGGTAATGTGCCCCTGAGCAAGGCACATAACCCCAATTGCTCCTGTAAATCGCTCTGGTTAAAACGTCTGCTAAAATGTAAATTGATGTCGTTTTATGAAGACTACAAAAAAAAGCTTAAAAATACATTATTGTGAGCTAATCAGCATGGCACATAAATTCAGCACGTTTGGATTAATTTCTGTTGGGGATAGGGGGAGCAGCGGCTCCCTCTATCTCTCTACTGCCCTCACTCAGGCCCTGACCGATTCAGCTTCCTCTGTTGGTGATGCTTTACAGGGGAGTGAGTGAGAGAGCGACAACAAGAGAGGGAGGCAGGGGGAGAATAGAGAAAGCAAGCAGTACTGCCAGCCGCGGTAGCTCAATATGGAGTAACAGCGTAGGCTCGACAACGACGGGAGTACAAAGAACAACCCGCTTTGGATCGAAATTACATTAACAAGGAATAAGGGATCACTTCCAATAATGAGATTCGACATTGCATATACACAATCAACTTGAAGGGAATAAAATAGACTTTGCAATTTCTATTTATTATTGAAAAATGGCGAACGAGTCTCCAGCTAAAAGTCTAGTTGACATAGACCTTGCCTCTTTGCGGGTGAGTGCAATACATCTTATCTGAGGATGTACATTGTTTGCTGCCCAAATCCATTTATTGACGCAACCATGGGCTAAACCAGGGTAAAATGTGTTACAAATGGGATGTGTTGTTCTTGGTAGGATAGGGGGATAAATTCCTATTTTTCCTTTGTTGGCAATGCACTGGCATGTGAGGCAAATCTGGCGCTACTGCCTAATTGAACGAGTTGTAACGTTGGCCATGATACTATGAAAACCACCCATCTTTCAAAGTTATTTGGTAAATGTTAACCATTTGTTAATTTCATTTTACAGGACCCAGCTGGTATTTTCGAACTGGTGGAAGTGGTCGGCAATGGCACGTATGGACAAGTATACAAGGTTTGTTTGCGTTTCCCAATTCCATATAGGCAATATATAGCCTACTGTAGGCTGTCAGAGGCCACCGAAAATAGGCGGAAACTGTAAGCGCAAACATGTATTTTTTTTCCCAGTTTGAGAGAAGTGGCAAATAGCCTATAGACGGTTGGACCGCACTGGTCCGCACTGGATTATTACTGCGCTGAGATGTAAGGTATAGACTAAAGATTTAGACATGTGCATTTCCTTTTCTTTACAATTTTGTTGTGTGTTTTATTGTGTTAGGACTAACTAACTGCAACCCATCAGATTTAACAAGCCAAACCAGCTCTAATTTGTCTGGCGATCCTTATCATAGGCGCCTGACCGACTTCTTCCCGTGCGCTACTGGGTGTGCACCGTTGCGCATACTGTATTCAGATCCAATGCAGTGTTGAGCTATTGACATGCCACTTACAGTCGATTAGCAAAGTATGGGATTCGATGTGGAAGCGATTGACCCGTGTAGCCCAGTTGGTAGACCATGGACAGGGTTGTGGGTTCGATTCCCACGGTGGACCAGTACGAATAAAAAATATTAGAATGTATGCACTCACCACTTACTGTAAGTCATTCTGGATAAGAGCGTCAGCTATATGACAACATGTACAATTGTACCGATAGTATCTAGCTACAGCCATCACGTCTCACCGGAGTGGATAGAGCAGCCTACCTAGGCTACATCACATCCTGTTGTTTTGAAGCTGCTGTTATCTGGTAGAACGGAAGGGAGATTGGGAGAATATGTCCAGACCTGTTGTCATCTGATTTATTGGCCACAAATGGATGCCGATGGAAAATGATCAGACCTTGGTCAAATGTATTGCTTAAAAACTTTTGAATGGCCAATTTGATCCTCACTTGATTTAGCTTGCCTGGCAGTCTATGCAATGGGATAGTCCCAAAAGTGCAAACTCAAAGCCAAATCAATTGTACCATATTAATTTTCTTATATTAATATTTACATATGTAAAATTCTTTCAAATATATAAAAGCATTTAAAATATGCATTTGATCCGTATCAAATAATCTGTTAAATGAACATTTGGACAATTGAGCCCTCTTCCGAGTGGCACGGTCTAAGGCACTGCATCTCAGTGCTAGAGTCGTCACTACATAGGCACAGACACATGCATACAAACGCATGATAACATACGCACTATACACACGCACACATGTATTTTGCCTTGTAGATATGTGGTAGTGGAATATGGGCCTGAGGGCACACACTTAGTGTGTTGTGAGTTCTGTAATGAATGTATTGTAATAAAATAAAAACATGTATAACTGCCTTAGTTTTGCCGGACCCCAGGAAGAGTAGCTGATAATAAATACAAATACTACAGACCCTGGTTCGAGTCCAGGCTATATCACAACCGGCCGTGATTGGGAGTCCCATAGGGTGGCGCACAATTGGCCCAGCGTTGACCGGGTTTGGCCAGTGTAGGCCTTCATTGTAAATAAGAATTTGTTGTTAACTGACTTGCCTAGTTAAATAAAGGTTAAATAAAATAAATAGTGTTTTATTTATTCATTAATTAATGGAAACACTCCAACATGGATTCATAATAATGTACACTATACCCTACTGTATACCATGACTGGGCTGACCAGGCCTGATTCATTGCAGATCACAGTCAGGGGCCTAGTAAAGGACTGAGTCAATATCCCCTGGTCCCTTGGTGGGGTTTGTTATTCACACACAGTGATCAAAGCAGACCTCCATCAGCCCTACATAACTGTTCAGCAGCAGGGTATGATAAAAAACATGTAATAATCATACCAGAGGACATTGAGAGTGGAGATACAGACCGCTCCTTCCGCAGAAGGTCAACATCAAGATCAAGATGCAACCATGAGTTTTCTGTAGTGTCATTATCTTGATTCTGGGTCATTCCAAATGATTTCAATCACTTTCTGACCTCACCCCTTTTGATTTGAATGAAACCTTTCATACATGTTTGGCCACCATCTTTTCTTTCTTCAAGCGTATGCAGGCACAACAAACACCTCAGATCATGTAAATAGGGTTTAAGCTACAACATATTTGAACATCATTTTTTCATATTTAGGTGAGATGACTCGTATTTAGATCATTTACTTTAATGCTTAAATTTTGTAAAAAAATGTAACACTTTTTTCTCAACTAAATCATGAAGCAGTTTGACAACCCTGTTTAGAAGCTTTAAAATTATATCAAGCTGAAGCGATTATCTTTTTTAGTGATGAAGGGTGGGGTATGCCAAATGGGTCAACTTTGAGCACCTCTATCTCCAAAAAGTCACTTTCTGACCACTTCTACCATGGGCAAACATGTATGGAAGGCTTCATTCAAATCAAAAGGGGTGAAATCAGAAGGTGATTGAAATCATATGGAATGACCCTTCTGTCTAAAATCATCCACTTTGCATTTGGGTGTGTGCTGACAGGAAGTCTTCCTTTTAGGGACAGTAGCACTATTCTCTGTACAGAAATCTGAAAACATACATTCTGTAGCAGCCATTTTCTCTTTAGAGCAGATGGTATCCTTCACTGAATGATCTTGGTTTTATATGAAATCATTTCACCATAAGTAGCTAGCTACAATGTCTTCTTACATGCTGACTACACCTCTCACGTCACGTGTGCGAGAGTTGTAATTTAAATGTACACATACATGTTATTCAGGCATTGCACCTACAGTGCTCAACAAGCGTCTGCGTAGCCAGGCACTAAAATAGAACTTGTCTCTAACGCTTGACGCGCTGCAAGTCCCGCCTCTCCCATCTCCTCATTGGTTTTTAGGAGCATATATGTGGGTGAAAGACGAACTAATGTTCACACTCCATGTCACGCCCTGGCCATAGAGAGGCTTTTATTCTCTATTTTGGTTAGGCCAGGGTGTGACTAGGGTGGGCATTCTAGTCTCTTTTTCTATATTTTCTATTTCTTTGTGTTTGGCCGGGTATGGTTCTCAATCAGAGGCAGCTGTCTATCGTTGTCTCTGATTGGGAATCATACTTAGGCAGCCTTTTACCCACCTATGTTTCTGGGTAGTTGTTTTCTGTATAGTTTAGTTACCTTACAGAACTGTTCGTTTTTCTCGTTGTTATTTTTGTTCAAGTGTTCTGATTTAATAAAATATCATGAACACGTACCACGCTGCGCTTTGGTCCAGTCATTTCCAGGAAGAGGATCGTGACACTCCAGTCCAATTGGTAGTGGTAATGCAGCTTTATGTTGGTTGCCAATTACCATATAATGTCCGAAGAAGAAGAAGCGTGGAGGAGGAGAGATTACTAGAAACAAACTCGGTTTACCCTTTTATCTGTGGATTAATTGTTGGAGTAAAGGACCTTGTGCATTTCAGGTAAAATTACAACCCAATGTTTATATCCCAGGACAAATTAGCTAGCAACAGCAAGCTAGCTAGCTAAATTGCCATAAATCAAAACCAAATAATATTTTATTAGTCACATGCTCCAAATACAACAGGTATAGATAGACCTTACAGTGAAATGCTTACTTACGAGCCCCTAGCCAACAATGCAGTAAAAAAAAATACAGATAAGAATAACAAATAAAAGTAACAAGTAGTTAAAGATCAGCAGTAAAATAACAATAGCGAGACTATATACAGGGGGGGTACCGGTACAGAGTCAATGTGTGGGGCCACCGATAAGTTGAGGTAATATGTACATGTAGGTAGAGTTATTAAAGTGACTATGCATAGATGATAACAACAGAGAGTAGCAGCGATGTAAAAGAGGGTGTGGGGGTGGGGTGGGGGGGGGGGCAATGCAAATAGTCTGGGTAGCCATTTGATTAGGTGTTCAGGAGTCTTATGGCTTGGGGTTAGAAGCTGTTTAGAACCTCTTGGACCTAGACTTGGCTCTCATGTACCGCTTGCTGTGCAGTAGCAGAGAGAGCAGTCTATGACTATGGTGGCTGGAGTCTTTGACAATTTTTCAGGCCTTCTCCTGCCACCGCCTGGTGTAGAGGTCCTGGATTGCAGGAAGCTTGGCCGCATTGATGTACTGGACCGTTCGCACTACCCTCTGTAGTGCCTTGCGGTCGGAGGCCGAGCAGTTGCCATACTAGACAGTGATGCAACCAGTCAGGATGCTCTCGATGGTGCAGCTGTAGAACCTTTTGAGGATCTGAGGACCCATGCCAAATCTTTTCAGTCTCCTGAGGTATAGATTTTGTCATGCTCTCTTCATGACTGTCTTGGTGTGCTTGGACCATGTTAGTTTGTTGGTGATGTTGAAACCAAGGACCCAAGGAAATGTTGAATGCTTTTCGACCTGTCCCCAAATTAAGATAGTTGGCTCAGAGTTTGTTTTGATATTTCAAACTGTGTGTCCTGATTGTGTCTGGTGTGGGTGGACAAAATCAAAATTAGCGCGATTTCGGTCTGGTCAGCATGTTAGCTCTGGGGAGTGGCACAAACAATTTGCATTCGAGGATGCATAGGCTATACATGTGTTTACTATATATAGCCGGGTGGAGAGTCAAATCATATTGACTTGTCTGCCAATGTCGTGAAGGCCCTTAAGGCTGCCGATGGATAAAGCCTAATCATTCCTGTGTGTGTGTTTTACTACTATGCAATGCACACTTTGAAGACTGCCTATGCACGTCTTGGTGAGCTAGTAGAGGCCATAGACTGAATAAACTGTTCTGAGTTCCCCTGGTATTGGTGTGTGTCTCTGGAAACAACACAGCATGAAGAATAAGTCTATATGCTTTGGGGGTTTAAAAAGCGTAATTTTGCTCTAGCGCAGGGCGGGCATGGCAGTAGTGAGACCATGTCATTAACTGGGAGCCAGGCCGTTTAGAAATGCTCTGTAACACAAATTGGCCTTGACTTTTGGAGTTTAACTTCCTTAGGTCTTAGTGAATCATCTCACTTGCTGCAAGTTTGGCAGGAATAAACCAAGCTTTTCTTCCATGAACCACATTCATTTAGTGGCTAGGTGTGTGTGTTTGGAGTTTGCACATGTTTTGATCTATGGCTGTGTGTTTGTGTTAGGATCTGCATGTGTATATTCGATCCACAACCCATTTTGATTGGCCATCATACTCAGACTAGCCAATGGCAGCTGTGTGCCTTTGTAGCTGTGTGGACTGCAGCTGTTCTGATGGTAAGAGGGAGAGGGAGAGAAAGAGACATCCCTTAATCAAAGGTGCTTTTGTTTTGAGGGTAAGTCCCTGCAGGAGTTGTAATGGAAAAACAGCATGCATGTCTCACACTATCTGGTCCTAAAAACATCCTACCCACACTGCCAACAGTCAGCAAGGAAATCTGGCATTCCCCCGTGTGGGTAAATGGTTTAACCCAATTATAACTCCTCATAATAACCATCTAGTCCAGGGGTTCTTAAACTTTTTCAGCCTGGGACCCAAATGAGAAATTCTATGTTTTCCTGGGACCCAAGCTTACAAAACACGCAACTATACGTAATATCGGTACATTTCATTGCCCTTATGCCCATTAACAAATGCAACATAACAATTCAATTAAATACCCATATAAATAGCTACTCATGTTTCTTTCCCCATTAAAAACACTCTTACATATTTGTCTAGGTTGGAACTGTTGCTGTTAAAATACAATAAATAATTTAAAATCTGAACTGGAATAAACTGATTGATCACATCACACAGATGTAGACCAGAAAACACACAGTCCTAATGAGAGGTGTGTGACTGGTGGAAGTTTTCAACAAGCAGGTCTATTCTGGGCTCAGTTTTTGACAGTGTAACCCTGAGGTCATGTTCAGCATTGAGTCTGTTGCATTACTTGTTTCTGTCACGTTCTGACCTTTATTTTCCCTTGTTTTGTCTTTATTTAGTATGGTCAGTGCGTGAGTTGGGGTGGGCAGTCTATGTTATTTGTTTCTATGTTTAGGTTTGTTCATTTAGCCTGATATGGTTCTCAATCAGAGGCAGGTGTTTTGCATTGTCTCTGATTGGGAGCCATATTTAGGTTGCCTGTTTTCACTGTTGGTTTGTGGGTGTTTGTTTCCGTGTTAGTGTTTTTCACCACACGGTACTGTTTCGGTTTTCTGCACATCATTTATTGTTTTTATATTTCAGTGTTCAGTTCGTTTTTAATAAATCATCATGAGCACTTACCACGCTGCAAATTGGTCCGATCCTTGTTACACCTCTTCAGAGGAAGAAGAGGACGAGAGCCGTTACAGTTTCTTAAGTATGCCAGAGTTGAGAACCCTGACTCACATAGGTATGTGAAGCCAAACTGTATCAGAACATCTACTGCTTTCTCAGCCAGGCAGGAGACAGCAACCTGCTGTAGATGAGCAACCCAGAGGTGTGTGAGTGTGTTTGCCTCAAAAAGCATCTTGCGTCAATCAATCTATTCCAGTTCAGAATAAAAATGATTACTTGTATTTTAACAGCAACAGTTTTTATTTTTTTCATCTTCATCTGTGTTGTTACTTAGGGTAGCACTATCAGTAGCTAGATAGCTTGCTTTGGCTAACGTTAGCTAGCTAGCTATTAGCTGTGTAGAAGGGGATTGTTTGAAAGAGAAACTCACATTGACTACTATGAGAGATAGTATACTCCCTTATTTCTGCTTATCATCACCTGTTATAAAATGACTATAATGCCTTGCTAGCTGACTTACTTTTCCACTGTCGAAGCACTGTTTCCTGAAGCATTCTGCCCTGTTCTGAAAGAACTCCCTGGGTTTACCATCATACTGTGGATGTTTGGTCAGGACCTGTCATTTTTTATTTGTTCGTTTTGAGAGACTCACTTCCCTGCACAAAACACATTGTTGGCGCTCCTTGTTATTTATCAACGTTTGTATTAAACCAAGAGAGAGAAACTCATTGCTGTATTTGCGTTTCATGACAATTGAGCTCAGTCAGAACTGGCTAGTTTGCGTCAATTTGATGATGGCGGTTAGTGATGGCGAGTGGGAATGATAAGCCAGTGGCTGAAAGCGCTTCATCTGCTGCTGAACAACAGCACTGCAGTGTGTGGGTCGCAGAGTGATCCTCTGCCAAAAAAGATCTGGTAAACCGTGAAGCACACGGGCATCTTCCACCCACTCGCGCAGCTGCCAAACTGAGCCGAGACACCGCTGCCAAACTGAGCCGAGACACCGCTGCCAAACTGAGCCGAGACACCGCTGCCAAACTGAGCCGAGACACCGCTGCCAAACTGAGCCGAGACACCGCTGCCAAACTGAGCCGAGACACCGCTGCTAAGCAGAGAGTGCACTGAACAGAGAATGCAGTTGTACTTGGCCAAAATCAATTCCAGTAATTAATGAAATAATTATAAATTTACCCTGACACATCGCGACCAACCATTTAACAGGTTTGGGTCGCGACCCAGACTTTAAGAAAGGCTGGTCTAGTCCATTCTACAACTATAATGGGTTGGCAGCATTTGAATGTCTCCATTATAATCCATTATTGATCAACAGTTCAGTTAATTCTAGTTAGTCTGACATGGTTATTTTTAAGGAACTTGGTCATTGTCATCTTTGCTGTAGAGGATGTTGGATGTTAGTCAGACGTGAGGAAGTAGCAAAATGGTGGAAGTCATCCATGTAATGATGAGAAGTAGGTTGCTTGGCCCGCCACAGTGTATACCACAAGGTAGTTCTCCACACTGTCTGATTCATTGTCATTCTGAGTTTCGATTTTGGACACAGAGAAAGACATCAAATGAGTCCAATTTATGTGTAGATGATTGTATGCATCATCAGAGATTCTTGAATTTGCTATGCACATACTTACATGTATGTGCCTCACCCACACCTATGCATAACGCATCCGTTTATGGCTGCACCTCAAGATCATATCCCGTAGTTATCATTACGTTTACAATGGAAAACTCCAGTTCACATTTTTGGATCATTGCGGAAGGAAGGTTCTGTGTCAGTCTTCATCTTTTCCATTCATTTGAAGCACTTAGGCGTGATTGGCTGAGCTTTCTAATTGAACTGTGGCTTCTTTTTTTTCTCCGCCTTCTCTCCGGGACCAAGGGCTTTTGTTGGGGTCGGGCAGCAGTACTGTACATCACAGAGGAAATACTGGCAGAGACGGCGTTGGATCACTTTACAGATGGGCCAGGGGGATGTTGGCTTGGCTCCGCAGAAGCTGTCAGCTTTAGAGATCTCACCCTCTCCTGACCCTCCACCTCCTCCTCCTCCACCTCCCCTAGGTCTACAAGAGATGATAGATAAGGTTGATGAGGGAGAAAGTGAGCTAGGACTAGGAACTGGAGGAACAGGGTTAATGGTCCATGGTGGGAGGTGTGATACGGTGCAGTACCAACTACAGACTCTTGTCCATGTAGTTTGTAGTGGGTGCCTGCACTCCCTTAAAGCAGTCTAAGGCTAAAGGTACTATAAACCTGGCAAGAAGGAAGGCCTGATTTTAACCTGATTAATTTCCCCCCTCTGCTGATTCAAACCATCATCCCTGGTGGTGCCTTTAAAAAAACAGTGAGCGAAAGTGTCAATTAAACACTGGCTTGCCCCTTCTCACAGTAATCTAGTGTTCACCAGTCAATGTTGTTAGCTACAACCTAATTTACTCACTGTTTGTGGTTAACACATAGTTTCCCCCCTATTACCTGCTCAGGTGTAGGTCCTTCATGAACATACCGGCTTTCTACCCAGATTAAGTCACTGCTACTGCATACTGAACCACTGGCTCGACTCGCACTAAACAAGAGTTTAATAGAGGGACTGCTGTTCTCCTTTCCTTCCCAGAGCCAGCCCACCCAAGCACAGAGGCTCTGCCTACTGCCTAGCCCCCTGACAGCCTGCTGTGAAAGGTGGAAAAAGCTGTAAACACACAGTGGTCTACCTCTCTTCTCTCCCTCCGCTCTGGCAGTAGTGGACCATCCCTGACTGTGGAATGCAAGGCCTGGGTAGTGTCTATGAGAATGTAGAAAGGGTACGGGGGTAGAGAAGGGAGGAAAGGGGGAAGACGAAGTAAAAAAGAAAGTAAAGACGGGAGAACAGGAATGGAGAGGGAGAGGGACAATGAGGTTAAATGGGAGAGGTTGAGTGGAAGGTCATTGGTTTGTGGTCACTGAGCAAATCTAGCCTACTTCACAGCCCAGGTCACATGACTCAGTGAGGAAGATGGGGGAAGGGATGGTGGGCATTATGGCTGCAGTAATCCCACAGCAGGTGACGCCACATGCCGAGAAAGAGGGAGATAAATAAATGGAGACAGACAGAAGATGCGGAAGAGAATAGGCAAGGTTCTGGGGAGCTACTTGGTAAGGAGGGCTTTCAGTCCATCCAGTAACACACACTTGCAGTCTAGTTTCATTTTATAGACTGTGGCCTGGCCTTTGGCCCAGCATTGACTGCCCTCAGGTCAGCTGCCTGGCTGGCTGGCCGGCCCATTATCTCGCCCCATTCATAGCCACATTTAATGAGCAGCTTGTGGGCCTTTTACCCCCTAATTTAGATCTTACCCCCATCTTGTCCTTTTACCCCTCCCTCTTTTAACTTGTCCCCCTGATTATTAAGATGGCTTTGGTCCTTCCATCTACCCAGCTAGACCTCCTGGCTTACTAGCTAGTGACCCCTCCCCTCACCCCCCCTGCCCCTCCATGCACCATGCACCATGCCCACCCACTCCCCCATATAAAGGTCATGATAGGATTATGAAGATGCAGTGAGGCGAGTTGAGACGTGATCAATAAGGGCCAAGCATTGATGTTCGCTCGCGTGCCTCCAACAAAATAGAATTTTCTCAAGCACTAGCTGCTTGTTTGTCCTGATCGCCTTCAATGTAATTCATTTCCAAACCATAAGCATCTTTATGTCCCCTGTTCTCTGTGGGTGAGGAGACAGATTGTTACACAAAGCACTTAGTATGTTAATGTTCTGTAATAGAGCGCGCAATTGAATAATACGTTCTCAAAATGAGGTAGATAGAGTGCTGTTCTAGCTCCCAGAGACAGGAACAGTACTGATCTTTTCCAGTGTGTTTCTGTGAACACCATTTCCTCTGTGAGGACAGTTCACTGGATAGTTTCTTCACATAATTAACATTGTGTCTTTAAAAATGAGGCTGCAGCTCTATCCTAGAGAGGATTAGCTAGACATGAAGCCTGCAGGAGTCCATAGGAAGGAGACCAGTGGATGGCTAAGTATGCGTTGAGTCATAGGTCTAAACAGGCACGCACATACATCCAAGGGAACCCATGTCACTGTCAGTTCATCGTGTCATGTGTGTTCGATGTGTCTTGATAGGCCTCCCGTGTGACACACCACTCATGTCTATGTGGGGTGGTAGGCTTTAGCTAAGTCAGATGTCTCTCCATCTCTCTTTCTTTCTTCCTCCCTCTCTATCTCTCTCCCTCTCTCTGAGACCAGGCTAGATTGATTCTTAATAGTGGTCTGTTAGACCTAGAGAGCCTGGCACTATCTGGCCTCACAGACAACTCCTCCTTCATTCTGCTATCTATCTCTGACCTCCTCCTGACTGATAAGGCCTCTGTCCCACACCAAAATGGCCGCCGTGGCCGGCCGGCTGCTATCAGCTCCATGTGTAGCAGAAAGACAGAAGCTCTGGAGAAATCCCACGGGGCTACCCTCTGCCTTAGAGCCCAGCTCGGGCATGAATTTTAAGCCCGAGCCCTAGCCATGTCCGTGACGTTCAGGCCCTACCCTACCCAGGCCCGATTGCTTCTGCCAAATTGAAGGCCCCAACCCTGCCCGAAACCCAAAATAACTTCCTTGTTAGTAAATCCATTAGCTGCTCCTATCTGTCTCTCCTTCACTCTGCATGCACTCTGCTCGCTCTGCATGCGCTCTGCTCATGGCGACATAGCAACGGCTCCGCTTGGGCTTCTCGGCTGCCCTGCTTAATGATGAGACATTAGACAGCAGTTAGCTGTTAGCTCATTTTCGTCACTCTGACCAAACTCAAGGAACATTATTATTTTCTGTGTAATAACCTCTCCTGTCTTATATTTGACAAGGTCAAAGCACTTCTAACAACATTTTATGATCTTAGTCAGATATGACTGTACAGCGCAGCAGAGCACAAGTAAACGGCTCAGCTTCAAAATGTTAATGATCAATTTAGTGATACCCGAGCCCTGCCCGTACCCTAGTTACTGAAGAAAAAAATAAGCCTTACCCTGCCCTAACCCGATGTATAATGTTGGGGCCCGTCGGGCTCGGGCCGGGCAGCTGAGGTGGGTTTAGACACAAGGAGATAGTATGGCTGGCCTATGTATTCGGTCCATTAGTGTTGTCAATCAATCACAGTCCGATGAATGGTGATACTAGCACTTTTAGGATGAGAGACATTGTCCTGTGGCTGCTGGCTGCATGACATGCACTAGCTCTTGGATATATATTCTCAGGATCTAGCTCTTGGATATATATCCTCAGGATCTAGCTCTTGGATATATATATCCTCAGGATCTAGCTCTTGGATATATATATCCTCAGGATCTAGCTCTTGGATATATATTCTCAGGATCTAGCTCTTGGATATATATCCTCAGGATCTAGCTCTTGGATATATATCCTCAGGATGTAGCTCTTGGATATATATCCTCAGGATCTAGGTCTTGGATATATATCCTCAGGTTCTAGCTCTTGGATATATATCCTCAGGTTCTAGGTCTTGGAAGTGTAACTCATTTTCTTGTGTGGGGTTAATGTCAGTTCTGCATTGTCTGAGGTTTTAGGGTTTAGCATTCTACTGTATGGGTGGCGATTTGCCATCTGGACTGGGTATAGGGGATAAAGGAGGGGGGTTAGAGGCTGATGCAGTCTGTCTGGTCTATGTGGGCACAAGGATTTAGGGAGATATTGGGGAATGTAGTGGAACTTGAATAAAAAAAGAAGACTAAAAACAACAGGTGTCCATGGTATATAGTCCAACTCTCAGTATTGAGATTGTGTTGTGAATAAGGCTGTATTCGTTTCCCCTATATTAATTTAGCAGTGGTGACTTGACACCACTGCTGAAAAATCATACGGGAAACACTGCTGTAGTGTTTCACCCCACAAGTGCTTTGGTTTGTTTTAATGGCATTTTGTATTTACCTGAAAGAGAATCGTGATGGATTACATAAAAGTTGTATCTCCTGGAAACACATTTCTGACCATGCCCCTATTGTCTTCCATTTTGTTGAACTTACACTGACACAAACTGATCCATTTTATCAGTTTATTTGTAAATACAAAGTTTAATTTATATTTTATTTAGAAGTTGTCCTTCACATAACCCTCCCTCCCACCCACCACACACACACACACACACACACACACACACACACACACACACACACACACACACACACACACACACACACACTTTAACATACTTCCATGCGATCTCCATCTGTCCTTGATTCTTATAATGGCTGTTTTTCTTTATTGAGGACAGCCTCTTTCCTTTCAGACCCTTCTCCACAGTCAGGGCCAGGCAGCTGGTTGGACTGAACGGTTTGACTGACTGACGGAATGACTGTGGGCCTCGTTAAGTTTGTTTTCATCTGATTCACAATACTTGAGCGCTGCCCAGGTCACCTGACTAGAACCAATGCCTGTGATTTGAGCAGAGTACCAGAGCACTTCCTCCTGTAGCTGGGCAGACTCTCTAAACACCCGAGAGAACGGGGGCTTCAAACGCACATATACACACAAAGATACATCCTCATAGTCTATCTAACACATACATACTCCCACACACTCTGATGCAGATTCACAGAGTTGAATATTGACACTCTCTCGCATGCACTGACTGTACACACATGCTTGTTTGGAGAGACTGACTTGCTCTCTCTCAAACACAGACACACACACACACACTCTCTCCCACACAAACACTTATACAGATAGGACCTACAAATGCACATTTAAATGATTTGAATACACAGAGTAGCACACGGATATAGACAACCAACATGTTTGCTACAGTGGAAGTGGAGGCGGATAGTGAAAGCCTCGTCTCATCGTAGGCAGTAGTTGTGGATGCAGCCGTGGGCATGTTGGCAGGAGAAGGGCAGCCTCTCTTGCCCTTCCTCCTCCTCTTCTCTCCTTTGTCTGTACCAACTCTGTGCTCTTAACTGAGACACATTAGCAAGGTGTTCTACACGCCAGCACTGCCTCTCTCCTCTCACCTTTCGCTCTTGTCTCTCTCCTCTCCTCTCCACCAGCCAGCTTGTATACAGCACTGCCTCTCTCTCTCTTGCCTCTGTCTCTCTCTTCTCTGCCAGCCAGCCAGCTTGTATACAGCACTGGGACTCCCTTCACAAGGGTGCTGCTGAGGTATTGAACTGAATTCACAAAGACCTCCTTGCTCTCTCCACAAAAGCCTTGCAGTTCCGACTAAGTTCGGCTCAGTTGCACAGGTGGTGGGGGTGTATTGATTGAGGGGGAGTGGGTGGTAGGTTAGGGGGGGTTGTATAGTTGTCATGGCGATGAGTTGCCGTGGTTTTGGCTCTGGGTTTGGGCTGAGGATGGCACTGAATTTAAACTCTGGCTTTCTGTCATGCAGCACTGTTGTCTCTAGCGAGGGTTAGTGTGTGTGTGTGCACATTATTTTTTTTGTGTAAAGGGTCACCTGCTGTTTCCAGTTCCAAACATAGATTTTCTGTGTAGTGAAAGTCAGGTGTAAACTGACATTTAACTAAGTGGCCTGTAACTACTACTCAACCCCCAACCTCCCCTCCCCTCCCCTCACCCAAAAACAAAAACACACTTTCAGCCCTCACCACATAACCCACAGGGCAGAGGCCAGACAGAAAGCAGGGCTAGCACCTGCCCCCCTCATCTCTCTGTCTGCAGGTAAGCCCATCAGATGGTGTCTTGCTCATCCCCTATCAGTTTCATGTGGAGCAGGGCCGTACCCTGAGGACACAGGGAGGTAGAGGAGTTTAGGCAGGTCTTTAAATGCCTGTGCTCAAGGACCAGCTGGCAGAGGACGGGTGGGGAGGAGAGATCTCTGGGTGGTGTAATAGAGAGAAGATGGACCAGGGTTTCATTGGATAGAGGTGTGTCACTGATGGTGAATCCCTAGCTCTATTGAATGAATGGCCATGCCCTTGAAGGTGTCCCAAGACTTCTGGCCTGCTGGCTGTTAGTTTTCACCCTTCCCTCATTCTCTCTGTTATTGTCTTTCTCTTTTATTCTTTCATTTTAAATCCCCCATTTCCCTCCCCCTTTCATCCTCCCTTCCTTCTCTCATCCCGACATAGCGGTAGCTGTGCTGTGTACTAGTTATGTGCCAGGGGGCAGACAGATGCAGTAGCAGACAGTGGTGGGTTAAGGCTGAGGGTGAGTGCCCTGCCCTAAATAACTACTTCTGCACTGTACTCATCTCAGGGGCTGAGACTGGTGTCTGTTGCGTGTGCGTGGGTGCCGGTAACACACGTTTATAGGGCAGACTCACTGAAAAGACTGAGACTGACATAGTGCCTTCTGCATGACCAACAAGTCACCATATTATGTGTGCACATACGTTAGGTGCCTCATGTGATGTCGTGTGAGAAGGTCACATTGTTTTATCTCGTTGGTTCTGAAGTACTGTATGTACTTGACATGGCCACTTTAGAGATCTGAACAGTTGAGGCGTTACAAGAAACTGTTTCAATGACCAACTGTGCCAGCTGATGTTGCTCATTAGTTCAGGTTCACGTTTTCCATACACACACACACGCGCGCACACAATATCCCACTTACTTATGAGGGAAAAACAGACCCATGATTGCAGAGCTTAAGGTTGGGTCAGAGGTGATATTCAACAACAGTAATGCATTACAGTAAATATTCTGTGCATAATTGGTGTGTGTGTATTTGTTAGAGGTCGACCGATTAATCGCCATGGCTGATTTAATTAGGGCCGATTTCAAGTTTCATAACAATCTGTAATCGGCCTTTTTGGACACAGATTATGGCCGATTACATTGCAATCCATGAGGAAACTGCGTGGCAGGCTGACCACCTGAGTGCAGTGCAGTGTCAAAAGGCCCTTGTGGCTGCAAGGAGCCAAGGTAAGTTGCTAGCTAGCATTAAACTTATCTTACAAAAAACAAATTAGTCTTCACATAATCAATAGTTAACTACACATGGTTGATGATATTACTAGGTTAACTAGCTTGTCCTGCCTTGCATATAATCATATCGGTGCCTGTTAATTTATCATCGAATCACAGCCTACTTCAACTTCGCCAAACGGGTGATGATTTAACAAAAGCACAATCGTTGCACAAATGTACCTAACCATTATCATCAATGTCTTTCTTAAAATCAATACACAGAAGTATATATTTTTAAACCTGCATATTTAGTTGAAAGAAATTCATGTTAGCAGGCTATATTAACTAGGGAAATTGTGTCACTTCTCTTGCATTCACTGCAAGCAGAGTCAGGGTATATGTAACAGTTTGGGCCACCTGGCTTTGCGAACTGTGTGACCATAATTAATTTGCCAGAACTTTACATAATTATGACATAACATTGAAGGTTGTGCAATGTAACAGCAATTTTTAGACTTAGGGTTGCCACCCGTTCGATAAAATATGGAACGGTTCTGTATTTCACTGAAAGAATAAACGTTTTGTTTTTTAAATGATAGTTTCCGGATTTGACCATATTAATAACCAAAGGCTCATATTTCTGTGTTTATTATATTATAATGAAGTCTATGATTTGATATTTGATAGAGCAGTCTGACTGAGCGGTGGTAGGCAGCAGCAGTCTCGTAAGCATTCATTCAAACAGCACTTTACTGCATTTGCCAGCAGCTCTTAGCAATGCTTGATGACTTCAAGCCTATCAACTCCCGAGATTAGGCTGGCAATACTAAAGTGCCTATAAGAACATCCAATAGTCAAAGGTATATGAAATACAAATGGTATAGAGAGAAATATTTGACGTGTCATAATTCCTGTAATAACTACAACCTAAAACTTCTTAACTGGGAATATTGAAGAACTGGGAATATTGAACCACCAGCTTTCATATGTTCTCATGTTCTGAGCAAGGAACTTAAAACTTCTTATGGCTGCAATCCCGTTAACGGGATCGATATGACAACAGCCAGTAAAAGTGCAGGGCGCAAAATTCAAACAACAGAAATCTCATAATTAAAATTCCTTAAACATACAAGTATTATACACCATTTTAAAGATAAACTTGTTGTTAATCCCACCACAGTGTCCGATTTCAAATAGGCTTTTCAGCGAAAGCACCACAAACGATTATGTTAGATCACCACCAACTCACAGAAAAATTCTGCCATTTTTCCAGGCAAAGAGAGGAGTCACAAAAAGCACAAATAGAGATAAAATGAATCACTAACCTTTGATCTTCATCAGATGACACTCATAGGACTTCATGTTACAGAATACATATACAGTGGGGAGATCAAGTATTTGATACACTGCCGATTTTGCAGGGTTTCCTACTTACAAAGCATGTAGATGTCTGTAATTTTTATCATAGGTACACTTCAACTGTGAGAGACGGAATCTAAAACAAAAATCCAGAAAATCCCATTGTATGAATTTTAAGTAATTAATTTGCATGTCCAAAAGTTCCGTAACAGTCCGTAGAAACATGTCAAACGATGTATTGAATCAATCTTTAGAATGTTTTTAACATAAATCTTGAATAACGTTCCAACCGGAGAATTACATTGACTTCAGATGAGGATGGAAGAGAGCTCCCTCATGTGAACGCGCATGGTGAAAGCATGGTCAGGTCATGGCAGACCTGACTAATTCCCCTCTCATTCGGCCCCCCCTTCACAGTAGAGGCATCAGACAAGGTTCTACAGACTGTTGACATCTAGTGGAAGCCGTAGGAAGTGCAAACTCATCCATATCTCGCTGTGATTTCAATGGGATCTTGGTTGAAAATCGACCAGCCTCAGAATTCCCACTTCCTGTTTGGATTTTTTTCTCAGGTTTTTGCCTGCCATATGAGTTCTGTTATACTTACAGACATAATTCAAACAGTTTTAGAAACTTCAGAGTGTTTTCTATCCAATACTAATAATAATATGCATATATTAGCAACTATGACTGAGGAG
Source organism: Salvelinus fontinalis (assembly GCF_029448725.1). Taxonomy (NCBI): domain Eukaryota; kingdom Metazoa; phylum Chordata; class Actinopteri; order Salmoniformes; family Salmonidae; genus Salvelinus; species Salvelinus fontinalis. The sequence continues at coordinate 15,605,099 of NC_074687.1, read as the reverse complement.
CAAGCCGTTTACTCTGGGAACTTCTGTGCACCTTTCATCCAAGCTACTCAATACTTCCCCTGCAGCCATAAGAAGTTAAACATTAGCTTTTTTACATGGCACATATTGCACTTTACTGTGTTTTTGCAATATTTAAACCAAATTGAACATGTTACATTATTTATTTGAGACTAAATAGATGTTATTTATGTATTATATTAAGTTAAAATAAGTGTTCATTGTTCATTCAGTATTGTTGTAATTGTCATTATTACAAATATATATAAAAATCGTCCAATTAATCGGTATTGCCTTTTTTTGGTCTTCCAATTATGGGTATCGGCGTTGAAAAATCATAATCAGTCGACCTCTAGTATTTTTATTTATTTTTGATCCCCACTCTTCCTGGGGTCCAGCAAAATAAAGTAAATGTATGCAATTTTAAAAACACCACATATCTACAGTATTAAATCTGCGTGTGTGTGTGTGTGTGTGTGTGTGTATGTCTGTGCCAATGTTTGTGTTGCTTCACAGTCCCCGCTGTTCCATAAGGTGCTTTTTTTCTGTTTTTTAAATCTAATTTTACTGCTTGCTTCAGTTACTTGATGTGGAATAGAGTTCCGTGTAGTCATGGCTCTACGTAGTACTGTGTGCCTCCCATCTCTGTGAAGTGACCTCTTGTGGCATGTCTTGTGGCGTATGCATGGGTGTCAGAGCTGTGTGCCAGTAGTTTCGACAGACAGCTCGGTGCATTCAACATGTCAATACCTCTCATAAATAAAGTAATGAGGAAGTCAATCTCTCCTCCACTTTCAGCCAGGAGAGATTGACATGCATATTATTAATATTAGCTCTTTGTGTACATCCAAGGGCCAGCCGTGCTGCCCTGTTCTGAGCCAATTGCAATTTTCCTAAATCCTTTTTTGTGGCACCTGACCACACGACTGAACAGTAGTCAAGGTGCGACAAAACTAGGGCCTGTAGGACCTGCCTTGTTGCTAGTGTTGTTAAGAAGGCAGAGCATCGCTTTATTATAGACAGACTTCTCCCCATCTTAACTACTACTGTATCAATATGTATTGACCATGACAGTTTACAATCTAGGGTTACTCCAAGCAGTTTAGTCATCTCAACCACATTATTTATTACAATATTTAGTTGAGGTTTAGGGTTTAGTGAGTGTTTTGTTCCAAAGACAATGCTTTTAATTTTAGAAATATTTAGGGCTAACTTATTCCTTGTGTATGTGTGGTCTGCCCTAGCAACAGTGGCCCCCTCCCTCTTCTGTGTGTGTGTGTGTAAGCATTGGATGCATGGAAGATCTATGCACTCATAAAACACTCTCCTTCACTACCTTTCTCTCCCTTTTTTCCTCCTCCCCTCTTCCCACTCTGTAAATCTCTGACTTTCTTTTATCGTCATGGCATCACTCTGCACTGTAATCATTCTGTAATTGCTCTCTCTCTCCCTCCTCTATCTCTCTCCCTCTCTCCCACCTTCACCCTCCCCCCTTTTTTCTAACACCCCACCATCCCCTCCATCTGATTAAAACAAGCCCTTGACAACCACTGTTGTTTGGTCCCATGGCAACTTGAGAGGCAGGCTGCGATAGCTGCTATATTTGGCGGTTCCCCGGAGTGAAACAAGAAACTGAGCTAGTGAATCTGATGATCAGGCCCAGTAGGTAAGGGTTAAGGGCTTCAGGGGTGTTCATGGCAAAGTCTTGCCGAGCTCTGTCTCTCTGTTGTTGTGCACAGTTGCTTTGGGACAATTTTTGAGCTCTGGCGTCTCGAACCTACAGTGCTTTATAGGGGAGTTTGTTGCGTTTGTACCAGCACTATTCCATTGCTGAGAATCAGGGAACCCCGCTAAAAACCACAGTAATGTAACATTTCGGTGAGGCAGGAACAGATCATGTTGTGCTGATATGACTCCTGTCTGCCCACCTGCTGAGTAGTGGCTACTGTTGTCCTTTGAAGTGCCTTCCAACCACCACTCTGTTTTACCCCTCAGCAGTATCCATTCCTTCCATACCATTATAATCACACCCAAACTTCTCTGTCCTTGTGGACTGTAAGCCCAGGGCAATGTTTTTTTTTATTTTTAGGAAGGATTCATTTTGTTTGTCTTCTGTCATCTCATGCAAAGCATTCTGGGAGGATAATGGAGGAGGGGGAATTGGGGACAGACAGGCTGCTGATGATGATGATGAGAGTTGAATGATGATGCAAGGGCGAGGCAAGTTCACCTGAACAGATCTCTACAACAGGAGCCCCTACTGTTTGCTCAGTTAAAGAGAAACAACATTTCATCAATGCTCAAATCTGTGTTTCTGCAGGAGATTTAATGCTAAGCCCCTGAACAGAACGCTAGTCTATCGCAGTGCCTTACCCCGAATCTATCTCCTTAATGCCAAGTAGAGATGCATCAGGTCCCATTCTTACAGCCTTTGGTATGACTCGGCCAAGGACTGAACTCACAACCTCCAATCTCAGAGCAGACACTCTAACCACAAGGCCACTGAGTTGGCCACCATTACATACAACGTCATGTATTGCTTTAACACACACACACACACACACACACACACACATTGAAAGAACCTTTGCACTGTGTGCATGTTTATAGAAGGAAGAACCCAGGGTGGAGCTCTGCTCCAACATTAGGGGTCAAAATGCAGTCTGCTATTATTAGCCTTGGAGTTATAATGGTTGGGTGTATGATTAGTATGACAATACACATATACATACTTTATCTAAGACAACCAGGTTTCAGCCTCCTCCTGAGTGTATAGCTAACAAAGCACACAAGAGAGTCAGCTTGTTTCATATGACATTGTGCTTTGACTGTATGCTGTTCTGTAAACCCCCACCTTAGTGAGTGGTACCAGTACAGGACTCTGAGGTACACCCAGGCTGAGGACTTGTTATTGGGTCACTGGCGTCAACTGGCTCTAAGCCCCTGGTCTGGAGGTGGATGTGTGTTGAATGTGTCACCCTCTCACTAAGAGGGCTGGGGTTTGACCCGGTGTGACAACGAGCATTAATATCTCCTTGTTGACATGTTGGTATGTGGGGTCATTTTGGAACAGAGAGGGTGGATAAGCTTCATGATGTTTACTCCCCATCCTCTACCTCCCAATGCTAAGGCTTCAATGGGTGTCACAAGGACCACATTGCAAACTTTCTTTTTTGGTAGAGGACAGGACCCACACAATTTGGGCTCTCCACTGTATTGCCCGAACAGAATGCTCAGTCTATTTTATCACAACTTCTATGGACCACGTCACATTTGCTGTCTATGCCTGTTCAGTTCTTGGTAAAGAAAGTCAAATCAAACCATTTGGGCTGTCTATACAGCTACTCAGCTTTGGGGGAGAAGCTCTTCTCTGAAGCGGCTCATTGTCAGAAGAGCCACCATGGAGTGCCGCGAGGAAGAACATCTCTGTGAAACAACACCGTGCACTATGTTCTTCTCAAGGACTGTTATCCGATCTCCATTGTATTGTTTCTCACTCGCCACTTTTCTTTACGTTTGTTTTTACTGGAGGTTAAAACAGCTCTGTCTTAATTAACTGAGCCTCGCCCTTCCCTGTACCAAAGAGACACTTTTTGTTACAGCCTGCTGTGAATACGAAACCTCCTCATCACAAGACCTAGATTTAGCCCGGCCCTTTGAGGAGGTGATAAAAATGCCTGTGTAAAAAGTTCCAGTGGTTTAGATATCACCCTCCTCGTTCCCACAAAATGGAGGGTTATGGAGCTGTGAGGCCTGGTGGATCCAAAGGCCCCGACAGCAGCTTCCTGTCTGGAAGATGTGGAGAAATGACAGAGCAGGATAGATCCTAGAGAGACAGAGTTTGTAATTTGGGTTTCAGAAGCTCTTGACTCTCCCTGTCAAGATGCTGTCATGTAGTGGAGCTCTGTGCTACTTTTCCTATAGCATCCACTGACACAGGTCCAGAATAGCTCTTCTTTCTTTAGAACACATAGTTATCCAGGCTCCTACCCTTCCTAGCCACTCCTTAAGGAATGACGAGTCCAAAGAACTTCCATGGAGGTAGGCTAGGAAGCATGAATCCTGATTCGTCATTGTCCGGAGTGTCTTCCATACCACCCTCTATATACGATCCTCTGTGATTGGAGCTTGGCATGTGCATTGACATTATGGCTCAGTACACTTAAAATGATCTGGTATGAGAGGTCTCCTAGGCCATGGGAGGTTGGTAGTGTGTGTGCCCACGTGTGTGTGCGTGCAGCGCTCTCTCTCTTTACCTGTCCTCTCAACCTTTCCATCATATTACTGCCACTCAATAATGCAAACACATAAATATATACGTACGTAAGTGATTAGAAATAGTGTGGATGTGACCTTCGACCTCTATAGATTGCTTATTACGACAGAGCTAAATCAGGGTTATGACATTGGCTTGTTTCCACAGTGATGCAATCCTTGCGCTCTGTAGTGCACCTGAAGCCTTATGTTTTATGGGAATGTGCATATAGGTAGTCCCTCAACACAGGCGCCAGCACAACCCCAGCACTGGTGTGTGTCCAGTCAGGAAGGTCACTAACACGGCACACACACGCGTCCAGTCACACATTAATTTACGAATTTACTGATACTTTACACTATGCGCTCGCATGAGAGCTGAATATAGGACTACACACACACACACACACACACACCTCCCAAATGGCTTGATTAAGAACACACATGCTTTCTGGATTAACCCCCATAACCCAATGGAATGGAATGAAAAGAAGAGAAAATACTTCCATGTGTCTGCTCTCTCTCTTCAGTGGGCATGTACTGTAGCTCTATTGGATAGTCAGTTGAACAGTAATCATGCCTGTGCTTTTAGAACCCAACAGAGGTTAATAGATTTCTGTAACAGATAGGGCCGGCATGAGAATGAGTCAGGTGGATGGGCATTTGATTTCCATGGGAGTCAGGTTTTTTCACGGGACCGCCTATGTGTCAGCGCCATCATATCAGATGTCGCCAACAGAGATGGTCACCTCGCTTCGCGTTCTTAGGAAACTATGCAGTATTTTATTTTTTTATGTATTATTTCTTACATTGTTACCCCAGGAAATCTTAAGTCTTATTACATACAGCCGGGAAGAATTATTGGATATAAGAGCAACATCAATTTACCAACATTACAATCAGGAATACAACTTCCCCGAAGCAGATCCTGTCTTCGGACCACTACCCAGGACAATGGATCTAATCCCAGCAGCTGTCACGATCGTGTGGCGGATTGATGGACCAAAACGCAGCTTTTGGAAAGTAAGCCATCTTCTTTTATTTTTAAAGATGACGAAAAATAAACACGATACGAAACACTTTAACAAAACGAACAAAAACAACAAACGACCGTGAAGCTAAATAATGTTGTGCACTTACACACACAGGCTACAAACGTTCTGACATAGACAATTACCCACATCACATGAAAGCCTATGGCTACCCTAAATATGGCTCCCAATCAGAGACAACAGAAATCAGCTGTCTCTAATTGGGAACTCATTCAGGCAACCATAGACTCTCCTAAACAACTAAACCAACATAGACAACGCTAGACACATGCACTACACACAAACCCATACAATACACCCAACATCCCCTTTACCATATAATCACCCAAAACCGACAAAACACAAACATTCCCCATGTCACACCCTGACCTAACTAAAATAATAAAGAAAACAAAGAATACTAAGGCCAGGGCGTGACATAACCCCCCCCTTAAGGTGCGAACTCCGGGCGCACCATTACACAGTCTAGGGGAGGGTCTGGGTGGGCTTCCATCCACGGTGGTGGCTCCGGCTCTGGTTGTGGTCCCCACGTCACCATAGTCCCTATCCGCCTCCTTAGCTTCCTCCAAATGACCCCCCTCCACATTAACCCCATAGCATTAAGGGGCAGCTCCGGACTAAGGGGCAGTACCAGGGTAAGGGGCAGTACCAGGGTCAGGGGCAGTACCAGGGTCAGGGGCAGTACCAGGGTCAGGGGCAGTACCAGGGTCAGGGGCAGTACCAGGGTCAGGGGCAGCACCAGGGTCAGGGGCAGCACCAGGGTCAGGGGCAGCTCCGGACTGAGGAATGGCAGCTCCGGACTGAGGAATGGCAGCTCCGGACTGAGGAATGGCAGCTCCGGACTGAGGAATGGCCCATGACTGGCTGACGGATCTGGCTGCTCATGGCTAACTGACGGATCTGGCTGCTCATGGCTGGCTGACGGATCTGGCTGCTCATGGCTGGCTGACGGATCTGGCTGCTCATGGCTGGCTGAAGGATCTGGCTGCTCATGGCTGGCTGACGGATCTGGCTGCTCATGGCTGGCTGACGGATCTGGCTGCTCATGGCTGGCTGACGGATCTGGCTGCTCATGGCTGGCTGACGGATCTGGCTGCTCATGGCTGGCTGACGGATCTGGCTGCTCATGGCTGGCTGACGGATCTGGCTGCTCATGGCTGGCTGACGGATCTGGCTGCTCATGGCTGGCTGAAGGATCTGGCTGCTCATGGCTAGCTGACGGATCTGGCTGCTCATGGCTAGCTGACGGATCTGGCTGCTCATGGCTAGCTGACGGATCTGGCTGCTCATGGCTAGCTGACGGATCTGGCTGGTCATGGCTAGCTGACGGATCTGGCTGCTCAAGGCTAGCTGACGGATCTGGCTGCTCATGGCTAGCTGACGGATCTGGCTGCTCATGGCTGGCTGACTGATCTGGCAGATCCTGTCTGATTGGCGGCTCTGGCAGATCCTGTCTGGTTGGCGGCTCTGGCAGATCCTGTCTGGTTGGCGGCTCTGGCAGATCCTGTCTGACGGACGGCTCTAGCGGCTCCTGTCTGGCTGGCGGCTCTAGCGGCTCCTGTCTGGCGGACGGCTCAGTAGGCTCATGGCAGACGGGCGGCTTTGCAGGCTCATGGCAAACGGGCGGCTTTGCAGGCTCATTGCAGACGGATGGCTCAGATGGCGCTGGGGAGACGGATGGCTCAGATGGCGCTGGGGAGACGGATGGCTCAGATGGCGCTTGGCAGACGGGCAGTTCAGTCATCGCTGTGCAGACGGCAGACTCCTGCCGGCTGAGGCGCACTGTAGGCCTGGTGCCGGGACTGGTGGCACCGGGCTGGGGACACGCATCTCAGGGCTAGTGCGGGGAGCAGCAACAGGACGCACAGGACTCTGGGGACACACAGGAGGCTTGGTGCGTGGTTTAGACACTGGTGGTAAAGGGCTGGAGACACGCACCATATAGCTAGTGCGTGGAGGAGGCACTGGTGGTACTGGGTTGGGGCGGGGAGGTGGCGCCGGAAATACCGGACCGTACAGGCGTACTGGCTCCCTTGAACGCCGAGCCTGCCCAACCTTACCTGGTTGTATGCTCCCCGTCGCCTGACCAGTGCGGGGAGGTGGAATAACCCGCACCGGCCTATGTAGGCGAACCGGGGACACCATGCGTAAGGCTGGTGCCCTGTACGCCGGCCCGAGGAGACGCACTGGTGACCAGATGCGTTGGGCCGGCTTCATGACATACGGCTCAACGCTCAGTCTAGCCCGGCCGATACGTGGAGCTGAAATGTACCGAACCGGGCTATGCACACGTACAGGAGACACCGTGCGCTCTACTGCGTAACACGGTGTCTGCCCGTACTCCCGCTCTCCACGGTAAGTACAGGGAGTAGGCGCAGGTTTCCTACCTGACTTCGCCACACTCCCTTTAAGGCCCCCCCCAAGAAATTTTTGGGTTGTACTCACGGGTTTCCAGCCTTGTCTCCGTGCTGCCTCCTCATATCGCCTCCTCTCGGCTTTAGCTGCCTCCAGCTCTTCACGAGGAAGGCGATATTCTCCCGGTTGAGCCCACGGCCCCTTACCATCCAGTATCTCCTCCCATGTCCAGGAATCTTGTGTAGGTAGGTCCTGTTGCCGCTTTCCATGCCGCTTGGTCCGATGGTGGGTAATTCTGTCACGATCGTGTGGCGGATTGATGGACCAAAACGCAGCTTTTGGAAAGTAAGCCATCTTCTTTTATTTTTAAAGATGACGAAAAATAAACACGATACGAAACACTTTAACAAAACGAACAAAAACAACAAACGACCGTGAAGCTAAATAACGTTGTGCACTTACACACACAGGCTACAAACGTTCTGACATAGACAATTACCCACATCACATGAAAGCCTATGGCTACCCTAAATATGGCTCCCAATCAGAGACAACAGAAATCAGCTGTCTCTAATTGGGAACTCATTCAGGCAACCATAGACTCTCCTAAACAACTAAACCAACATAGACAACGCTAGACACATGCACTACACACAAACCCATACAATACACCCAACACCCCCTTTACCAAATAATCACCCAAAACCGACAAAACACAAACATTCCCCATGTCACACCCTGACCTAACTAAAATAATAAAGAAAACAAAGAATACTAAGGCCAGGGCGTGACAGCAGCTGAGCGAAAACAACGGCGACACAGAAGGGGCAGACGGAGTGGTCTTCTGGTCAGGCTTCGAAAACGGGCACATCGCTCTCCTCTCCCGAGTATACTACAAGCCAATGTCCCGTCTCTTGACAACAAGATAGACGAAATTCGAGCGAGGGTTGTCTTCCAGAGAGACATCAGAGATTGTAACATTCACTGTTTCACAGAAACATAGCTCTCTCTGGATATGTTGTCGGAATCCGTTCAGCCACCGGGCATCTCCATGCATCGTGCTGACAGAGATAAACACCTCTCTGGGAAGAGGAAGGGCGGGGGTGTATGTTTTATGATTAACAACTCATAACAACATACAGGAACTCAAGTCCTTCTGCTCACCCGACCTAGAATTCCTTACAATCAAATGTCGGCCATTCTACCTACCAAGAGAATTCTCATCAGTTATAGTCACAGCTGTGTACATCCCCCCTCAAACGAACACCAAGTTCGAGAACAATGAGAACAAGAGAACAATGCTACCTAAATTTTATCAGCATATTGATTGCACGACACATAGGGCTAATACTCTCGACCACTGCTACTCTAACTTCTGCGATGCATACAAAACCCTCCCCCGCCCTCCCTTCGGCAAATCCGACCAATCACGCCATCTTGCTCGTCCCAGCTTATAGGCAAAAACTCAAACAGGATGTACCAGTGACGAGAACCATTCAATACTGGTCTGACCAATCGGAAGCCACGCTCCAAGATTGTTTTGATCACGCAGACTGGAATATGTTCCGATCAGCCTCGCTGGACAATATTGACCTATACACTGACTCCGTGAGTGCGTTTATAAATAAGTGCATTGGAGACGTCGCACCCACTGTGACCATTAAAACCTACCCTAACCAGAAACCGTGGATGGATGGCGGCATTCGCGGAAAACTGAAAGCGCGATCCACAGCATTTAGCCATGGAAAGAGGTCTGGAGATATGGCTGAATATAAACAGTGTAGTTATTCGCTCCGCAAGGCAATCAAACAAGTGAAATGCCATTACAGGGACAAGGTGGAGTCGCAATTCAACGGCTCAGACAAGAGACGTATGTGGCAGAGTCTACAGGAAATCACGGACTACAAAACAAAAACAGCCACGTCACGGATACCGACGTCACGCTTCCAGACAGACTTAAACACCTTTGCCTGTTTTGGGGATAATACAGTGCCACCGTTGCGGATCGCTAACCAAGACTGCACCCCCCCCCCCCCCCTCTCCTTCTCAGTGGCTGACGTGAGTAAAACATTTCAACTTGTTAATCCTCGCAAGGCTGCTGGCCCAGATGGCATCCCTAGCCGCATCCTCAGAGCATGCGCAGACCAGCTGGCTGGTGTGTTTACAGACATATTTAATAGCTCCCTATCCCAGTCTTTTGTTCCAAAATGCTTCAAGATGGCTACCATTGTTCCTGTATCCAAGACGGCAAAGATAACTGAACTAAATGACTACCGCCCCGTAGCACTCACTTCTGTCATCATGAAGTGCTTTGAGAGGCTAGTCAAGGATCATATCACCGCCACCTTACCGGCCACCCTAGACCCACTTCAGATTGCATACCGCCCCAACAGGTCCACAGATGACGCAATCGCCATCACACTGCACACTGCCCTATCCCATCTGGACAAAAATAATACCTACATTTGAAGTCGAAAGTTTACATACACCTTAGCCAAATACATTTAAACTCAGTTTTTTACAATTCCTGACATTTCATCAAAGTAAAAAATCCCTGTTTTAGGTCAGATCACCACTTTATTTTAAGAATGTGAAATGTCAGAATAATAGTAGAGAATTATTTATTTCAGCTTTTATTTCTTTCATCACATTCTCAGTGGGTCAGAAGTTTACATACACTCAGTTAGTATTTGGTAGCATTGCCTTTAAATTGCTTAACTTTGGTCAAACGTTTCGGGTAGCCTTCCACAAGCTTCCCACAATAAGTTGGCTGAATTTTGTCCCATTCCTCCTGACAGCTGGTGTAACTGAGTCGGGTATGTAGGCCTCCTTGCTCGCACATGCTTTTTCAGTTCTGCCCACAAATTTTCTATAGGATTGAGGTCAGGGCTTTGTGATGGCCACTCCAATATCTTGACTTTGTCCTTAAGCCATTTTGCCACAACTTTGGAAGTATGCTTGGGGTCATTGTCCATTTGGAAGACCCATTTGCGTCCAAGCTTTAACTTCCTGACTGATGTCTTGAGATGTTGCTTCAATATATCCACATAATTTTCCCTCCTCATGATGTCATTTATTTTGTGACGTGCATCAGTCCCTCCTGCAGAAAAGCACCCTCACAACATTATGCTGCCACCCCCGTGCATCTCGGTTGGGATGGTGTTCTTCGGCTTGCAAGCCTCCCCCTTTTTCCTCCAAACATAACAATGGTCATTATGGCCAAACAGTTCTATTTTTGTTTCATCAGAGCAGAGGACATTTCTCCAAAAAGTACTATCTTTGTCCCTGTGTGCAGTTGCAAACTGTAGTCTGGCTTTTTTTGTGGCGGTTTTGGAGCAGTGGCTTCTTCCTTGCTGAGCGGCCTTTCAGGTTATGTCGATATAGGACTCGATTTACTGTGGATATAGATACTTTTGTACCTGTTTCCTCCAGCATCTTCACAAGGTCCTTTGCTGTTGTTCTGGGATTGATTTGCACTTTTCGCACCAAAGTACATTTATCTCTAGGAGACAGAAGGTGTCTCCTTCCTGAGCGGTATGACGGCTGCATGGTCCCATGGTGTTTATACTTGCGTACTATTGTTTGTGCAGATGAATATGGTACCTTCAGGCGTTTGGAAATTGCTCCTAAGGATGAAAGAGACTTGTGGAGGTCTACAATTATTTTTCTGAGGTCTTGGCTGATTTCTTTTGATTTACCCATGATGTCAAGCAAAGAGGCCTTGAAATACATCCACATGTACACCTCCAATTGACTCAAATGATGTCAATTAGCCTATGAGAAGCTTTTAAAGCCGTGCCATTATTTTATGGAATTTCCAAGCTGTTTAAAGGCACAGTAAACTTCTGACCCACTGGAATTGTGATACAGTGAAATAATCTGTCTGTAAACAATTGTTGGAAAAATTACTTGTGTCATGCACAAAGTAGATGTCTTAACCGACTAGCCAAAACTATAGTTTGTTAACAAGAAATTCGTGGAGTGGTTGAAAAAATAGTTTTAATGACTCGAACCTAAGTGTATGTAAACTTCCGACTTCTACTGTATGTAAGACTGCTGTTCATTGTCTACAGCTCAGCATTCAACACCATAGTACCCTCCAAGCTCATCATCAAGCTGGAGGCCCTGGGTCTCAACCCCTCCCTGTGCACCTGGGTCCTGGATTTTCTGACGGGCCGCCCCCAGGTGGTGAAGGTAGGAAACAACATCTCCACTTCTCTGACCCTCAACACTGGGGCCCCACAAGGGTGTGTGCTCAGCCCTCTCCTCTACTCCATGTTCACCCACGACTGCGTGGCCATGCACGCCTTCATCTCAGTCATCAAGTTTGCAGACGACACAACAGTTGTGGGCTTGATCACCAACAACGACGAGACAGCCTACAGGGAGGAGGTGAGGGCACTCGGAGTGTGGTGTCAGCAAAACAACCTCTCACTCATCGTCAACAAAACAAAGGAGATGATCGTGGACTTCAGTAAACAGCAGAGGGAGCACCACCCTATCCACATCGAAGGGACAGCAGTGGAGAAGGTGGAAAGTTTTAAGTTCCTGGGTGTACACATCACAGACAAACTGAAATGGTCCACCCACACAGACAGTGTGGTGAAGAAGGCGCAACAGCGCCTCTTCAACCTCAGGAGGCTGAAGAAAGGATGCCTGTTACCCAAAACCCTGACAAACTTTTACAGATACACACTCTAGCGCATCCTGTCGGGCTGTACCACAGCCTGGTATGGCAACTGCATCGCTCTCAACCACAAGGCTCTTCAGAGGGTCTGCACAACGCATCACAAGGACAACAACCACCCAAGCCACTGTCTGTTCACACCGCTATCACCCAGAAGGCAAGGTCAGTACAGGTGCATCAAAGCTGGGACTGACAGATTGAAAAACGGCTATCTCAAGGCCATCAGACTGTCAAATAGTCATCACTAACTCAGTGAGGCTGCTGCTTACACTGAGACCCATCACTGAACACTTGTGACTAACCTACAAACAAATAAAAGTACGAACGGAGACGGATCCACAGTCCCTTCCCCGATTTCATGAAAGGGGGGGACAATAGACCACCCCAAATGGGTAATTTTCTACATTTGCAAGCAGCGGGACAGGTACTTCTATGTATGCTCAGGCGTGCACACTCCCTCAACATTATCAAGACAGAGAAACCCGATACATGCTCATTGATCACATGGAGCACTCCACACAAAAGACAATTAAAACATTTACTAAACTTGTAATTGATGGCTATGAAATAAACCCAAACTGTAGCAGGTTGTGAACTCTGCGAACAATGTTTCCATTCCGATAATGAAAAAAGTAAATTACGGTCATTAATACATACATTAACAGAAATGTATGTAACCAAACGATGGGGATTAACGGTACGTTTACTACTGGTGACATATGTAATGGGGAGTTGATAAAAGTAATCAGGGCAAACGGATAACACAATGAAACAATGAATGCACAGGGATTGTAGGGAGACAGTTGAGTGCATTCTGGAGAGAGACTCGCCAAATCTAAGCCACACACCACTCCCCTTCTTGCCTCAACATTTTAAATTATACTCAACACATTACCTTCACACATTTTAGATGCTTTTCACTGACAGCTGCAACTCAATGACCAGCTAGGCCTATTGTCATGCGCGCTGCCCAAATTGTGGGATTCCCCAAATAGGTGTAACGTCCTGACCAGAGTTATTATGTGTTTTGCTTGTTTAGTGTTGGTCAGGACGTGAGCTGGGTGGGAATTCTATGTTGTGTGTCTAGTTTGTCTGTTTCTATGTCCAGCCTAATATGGGTTCTCAATCAGAGGCAGATGGTAATCGTTGTCCCTGATTGAGAATCATATATAGGAGGCTTGTTTTTGGTTGGGGTTTTGTGGGTGTTTGTTTCCTGTCTCTGTGGTTGTCTGCACCAGATAGGTCTGTCTCGGTTTTTGCACATTTTGTTATTTTGTATGTTTGTAGTGTTTCACTTGTTCTTTTATTAAACATGTTGAACACTAGCCGCGCTGCACTTTGGTCCTCTCCTTCACCTATGGAAGAAAGCCGTTACAATAGGCATAGGCCTATCTACAATCAACAGCTATTTTTTTAAGAAGCTAATGATCCTCGGTGGCTAAGTCATGCTCTCTGGTGAAGAATTTTGAATGATTTTATTTAGACAGGATTTATTTTTGGCAAAACATCAATTTACTTTAGGGGAAGCCAGCATCCGAACAATACACCTGCCAACTTTCCTTTCCAATTCGCAAGTGGCTGAAACCAGAGATCTGTATATAATGATGAGATGCTCATGTCTCCGCTCCCTAACAATGGGAGTTGTTGTCCCAAAGGCAGAAAGGCAGGCTTATTCTGGACATATTTTGGCAGAGTGAACCCTCTCGCTTCGCCTCTTCCTCTCTGCTAAAACTATCTCATCTGGAGAAAGCATCCGAGCGATCAAAACAGCGCCCCTCTGTCTTACTATATGTAGCCCATGTATCTGATGCTGTCTGGCCAAAAAGAGTATGACATGCCATACTCCAGACAGCATCAGATACATGGTCTACACATACTGAGACAGAGGGGTGCTGTTTTGCTAGCTCTGATGCTTTATCTGAGATTAATGCGTTTTTCTGTCGGCACGTGTCTCTGTCAAATAAATGATAAATATGTATATATTTTATTTGGACGAAGGAGGGTATGGTAGGGCAGGCCCCCCAAGGCTCGCCCATAACTCCAGTACTGGTAGCAGTGCTCTTCTTGCTTCACTACCCAGTCAGAGAACTAGGCCATTGGCTTCTCACAGACTGAAACAAAAAATACCAAGCAGGCAGGCAGGATGAACAGCTGACCACTATTGGCACACGCGTGTAGTCAAACAGAGCTCTGTCAGACAACAGACATGCATCAGTGTTTCGTAATGGTTGCCTGTATGACTAGCTGGCTGCACTCTATCCGATGGGGCTTCTGTCCTTGAAATGGTTGATGTGTAAAATTCTTCTGATACGCCGTTATCTGGTCATGCTAACGGTGCTGTGAGTTTATCTGTTAGTTGATTGGTTGACTGGTGGTGATGTATTTCGGGTTGCTCAACAGTGCAGTAGGTTAGTGGCTAGATGGCATCGGCAATTTCAATCAGTAATCATGTTGTTCTGGGTTGTCTTGCATTTATGGTCTGGTTTTATTCAGTTCCCCCGTCTGATGTTGAGGGCAATTGTCACTTCTCATAGCAATAATGCATAATAAAGTCAGAGCTTGTAGTATAAATCATACCAGAAAGCCAGACCTAGCTTCTCCTCTTATTCGCTAAGAGCTAGGCTAGCGCAGCTATTAGCACTCCCCATCAGTTTGAGGGCATAGGGGCTAATAGCTAACACAGACAGCTCCTGCTAATCAAGTTAGTGCTTTCACCTGCTCTCCCCTCTCTGATTAGCCGTAATATTGGTTCCAGGTTTGAATCAATCAGGTTCGGGCCCTTAAGGGTATAGATTCCATTGCAAAATCAGGCTTCACTTCTCTATTCTCTCAATTTCTCTCCCTTTCTCTATTCTCTCAATTTCTCTCCTTTCTGTTTTTTTTGTCTCTTTCCTCTTACCTAAATACTCTGTCCCTTCACTGACCCTGACTGTGTTTACCAGTGTGACGTAAACGGTCAGCTGATCTGATTGGATGTTGGATCAGAGGGCAGTATGGGATGGGAGGAGAGAACATGCTCTTTGAGACTATTGTATCATAACCCTTTCCCTGATACAGGATGTAAATGTTGAACACAATCTTTCTGTAGGCGTCTCCAGTGACTCCATAATAGTTTGCACCTCATTGGATGAGAAGGGGGTAGCTGCATCCCAATATGGCGACCGGCGTATGGGTGGGTGTGTAGAAAGGAAAGTAGTGGGCGTGTGGAAAGGAGTAGGTGAGTCGAAAGTGCTCTGCTATAGGTTAGACATTTTTGATTGAGTGGTGTTTTTTCTTTCGTTTCTTACGACACAACTACCGTACATTGAGCTACCGTACCGTGAGAGTTAGGACTTCTGTTTTTAATAAGCCAGAGGATGAGTCTAAGTCGTATTTCACTGTTAGTTTTACAAATAATTGTAGAATTTTAGTTATACAACTGGGTGTACTTGCGTTGTATGGTTGTGCAGCTGTCACCCTGATATTGGCTACTAGGTCGCTACTTTCCACACCGTTGCCGTTCATTCCCTCCCCATTGAGTGGTAGACTATGTATGCATCAAGGTGACATCTAGATGGTTATCAATGTTAGTTATTTGTTGTGTAGGCTGCTATTCTACTCGAAAATAAAATAATGTAAGAGAAAATAATGTCCACGTTAGCTACTGCCGGCGACACGACTGTGGTACCGAGTAGGAAGCACTTCAAGCTTATCGACTTGTTGTGCTGCCCAATCAGCCACACAAAACGGTCTTGAGTGGCAACAAATACCCTGGTCGCCATATTGGGCTACCCATACATGCATTGGAAAACAGGAATGCCAACTAGACTCTAATTTGGGGCATAGAAAATAGTGTCAAAGGTCGTAGAACAGTAGTTGGATGCCCATAGTGGTTTGGGAACGCTATTTGTTCCTTGGACAGTTTGTTGCAGTAATTAGTAAGCACTCTGGACAATGGATCTGATTTGCATCTAGCAGCCGCTTTAGTACCCATCTTCCTCAGCCTCCAAATCCTCATTATTTTGTTTCTCAGTGTTAATATAAGAACGTTTTCATTTGAGCCCATTTGTTTTATGAATTCTCTCTGATTCCTGTCTCTATAATTCACTCATCCCAGATCCACACTCTCTGAATGAGTCATAAATCATAAACATTTCCCATCTCTCTCTGGATGAGGTGGATCTGACGGGGCGAGGCGGCGCTCCAGACGATAGCGCTCTGTATTAACGTGAATAATAGTGTTGGACAGCGCGGTAATCCTCCTGTGTGCTCAAGGCTTCACCAGGCTTTATTCAAGGGCTCAGGCCTGGCCCAGGGAGAGAGGGGGGACTGGGGGGAGAGAGAGCAGCACTGCCCCTGCCTCTCCAGCTCCACCCTTCTGGCTGTTTTCACTGGTGATCCTCCTGCTTCAAATGAGGAATGTGAGGAGGGGATGGGTGGATGATTGGGGGGGGGGGTCCTCTTTCTGTCTATGTGTGTGTCTGTCTGTCTGTAGGCTACACACCATAGAGCAGGGAATGCATAGTGGAGCTGCAGTCTTTTCCTAGCTTCTCGCTCCTGATGGCTGGTAGATGGTTGAAGCAATGCTTCCCTATAAGGTTCTAGGCAGTACAAATAGGAAAGCAAAGCAGCAATCAGGGCCTCTGGGCCCAACATATTCACTGGGTTGAAGATACCAGTCATGCCTTTGGAAACCAAAGCAGCCATTTTGAGCCGTATGTACAGTCAGCCAGTCAGTAAACTCACAATGTTAAAGTGTATCATTTAAAGCCGCTGCAAAATGGATGTCCATTTCCCTGTCTCCAAACGGTCTTATGTTTAGATCTGAAGGTGTTTAGAATGTGACTCTGTGGTACGTCTGGTGGATGCGTGATGATTTACTTCACACTATCCAGAGTGATGATTTTGGAACACCTTTCATGTTGTGGTCTGTCACCGCTTTTAAACCGTATCCATGTCAGTGTGTGTAACTCAAACCCCAGTGTATCTAAAAATGGGCTGAGCACCCTTAGGTGATGGAAAGTTGTGCCACTGCCCAGAATTG